>NC_056733.1:1545686292-1545758792 GCF_019279795.1 Protopterus annectens
AGTAACATCAGGGTTGTGTATCTACAAATGTCAGTGTGTGATTATGGACAAAATTAGATATGTCTGTAAAGAAGACCACTTGTAACAGTTAGCCCATAAAAGAAATAATCAGAATAAAAATGTGCCTGATGTCAGGAGTTGTGTAATGACCACTACTGCATGCAACATTAGCATTTATTATATTGTGTGGAAAGATTAAAGCATTTGCAGCTTATGTTTGTATGTGTGCTGCTGCCACACATACAAAAGTAATCCCATTCTGACAACGTTCACCTATAAATGCAGTATACTATCATATCAGAAACCAGTATATTTCCTCATTTGAACAATATGCAATTTGTTTGTAATACCTGGATACCAAAAGGAAACATAACTTAGACACAAGTGCAACAGTACCATTTTGTAATAATTGAATTGCAAAAAGTTCTAGAGGTTACAACAAGTGTACACCACCTTATAACACTGTTGTTTTTTTCTGTGCATTGACCACTACAGCCAGTGTGTAGCCATCAAAGAGTGATGCTGTCACAGAAACATTCTCAGACGTGTATGCCACAAAACAACAAATGCCAATAATTAATATTTTAAAAAAAATTCTTCTTGGCCTTTATGCTAACCCTTGCACAAAGGTATACATTGTTGTACTGGGCATACAAATAAGGAAATACAGCAATTACTGGAAATTCACCCCAGGGATCATGTCAGTCGCCCTGCTAGACAGGGGTCCAGGAAAGTAAATAATGTGGGAAAAAATAGCCAGGGAATTGTTATGGCTAGGCTTGTATAGGCCCTAGGGCTGATAGCCTAGTACCAACCTATGAACCTATGAACCTACTGGATGGACATCACCTGCCTATCCCAAAACAGTAATAAACTATCATAGCAAAGGTCCTATTACAGTTTGTAACCATTGTGTAGCATGACATACATTGAGATCAGTGGAATAAACCATTCTTTCTTATAACCACTGTAATGTAAACAGGATAATAAAAGGTATAGACCACTGGATTAGGACATATGCATTAGAGATCAATTTCATCTTGAGGCATGCACTAAATGAAGATGCCACCCATACTTCATATCACACTGATCAAGCTACACACACTTCAGGGATAACCTAAGCACTGTGTATAAATGCTGTATGGCAGCCATCAACTGGATTACAAAATTTGGCCTATCTCTTCCCAACTGTAAAAGTGCACAGTAAGCAAAACTATAATTGTCAGTTGCTTTTGTGAAGCCAATCCTGAGTGTTACCAGTCTGTTACACATTCAAAATGTGCACATTGTTGTAGATGAACACCTGCCTACCTATCATATCTAGTTCACAGAGTTGTATCTCAACCACTGATGCAACAAACAGAACTTTATCTGAAGTCTCATGAAAAACACAATTGAAGGGATTACATCAGCAGTTGGTTGAACTGGTTATACTTTATTTATTTATTTAATTTACATTTGTTGACCGGGATAGTCCGACTGGATACATGCCCATTTTCAGGCCCGGGGAGAAAAGCTCAAAGCTTACAAACAGATAAAGACAAGCAAGTTATAGTATATGCACAAAAATATTGTATTAACATACAAGTTATAGTCTCACATTTCAAGCCTATGAAGAATACAGTTTATATTCAGAAATATATGCAAATATTTTACAGTTTCTCTTATCAAACCTATAGGTGCAGCTATATACAAAGTATCTGCAAAGATGTTACAGTTTCTCTTTTCAAACCTTTTAGTGTAAGAGTTAAGTTGCTTTGAATAAAGAAAATTGCAGGGATATGGAAGTAGATTAGGCTTTATTCAGGGTTAGAGCAAGGACATAATCAGTCAGTTTTAAAATACTGGGTTAGATTTTTTTTAACTGATTAAGGGAGGAGTTCAGAGAAAGGTCAGATAGGAGCAAATTCTAGCTTTTACCTACTGAATTTGCAAACAAAGATTCTCCAGATAGGTAACTGTTAGCTTTAACAGATTGAACCAAAAGTTTTGTAATGGAATGAAGTGGCCCAGCATTTTTGTAGACATGGATAATGTTTTTAAGGGAGGGTGTTTTTTTCTGGATGGTTAATAATTTTGAATGCTACAGTAAGTTGATTATATTGAATTAGCCTGGGGAGTTCTAGCCATCCTAAGAGGTTTAGGTTTTGACAGTGGTGTGTCCTGTACGGAGCTCCTGTGGCAAACCTGGCAATTTCATTGTAGCAGCTAGAGAGTTTGCTGAGATCAGTTTTGTTCAAGTTAGTGAGTATTGGTGAGGCATAGAGTAGAGATGAAAGCAGATGGGCACAGGCAATGGCAGTCCTAGATAGAGGGGTGAGAAAAGGTTTGTTTTTGTATAGGGAGCCAAGTTTTTTATTAACAATTTTAATAGTTTGCCTTACATGCATATCATATTTGAGGTTGTTGTCTATTATAACACCCGTTTGGTATACATATCTGGTGAGATTATGGTCCCATTGTTAGATGTTATCGTAAATGAAGGCTGAAAGGATTTGCGGGTAGGGGAGAAGAGCAATAGCTTTGTTTTATTACAGTTTAATATCAGTTGGTGATTAGAGATCCAGTTTTACACTGTATTAAAGGTTTTCTGGGTTAAACTAAGGAGATCTGTAAGGGTAGAGGCTGAGCAAATTAGGGTGGAGTCATCAGCATATTGTATACAGGTTGCATCTGGGATTACAGTGTGGAGGTCATTGATAAAGAGGGAGAAGAGAAGGGGGCCTAATATGGAGCCTTGAGGGACACCAAGGGTAACAGGGAGAAGGGTGGCGAGTTTGTCCAGCCAAAGGGCAGCCTGCTGTCTTCCACTAAGATAAGATTGAAACCATTGTATGGCATGGTTGTTTAGGGATATTTTCTTTAGGGAAAGTAAGAGTAGCTGGTGGTTAACCATGTTGAAGGCCTTGGAAAGATTAAGAAATAGGCCAGAAGATAGTTTGTTGTTGTTAAAGTTGGAATTTATGACATTAGAAAAGGAGAGGAGGACTGTGGTGGTACTGTGCTGTGGACTAAATCCATGCTGGGAGTTGGCCAGAAGATTATGTTGAATAAGGTAGTGTAAGAGTTGTTTATGGATACACTTTTCCATAATGTTAGCCAGAGGGGAAAGGATAGCTATTGGTCTATAGTTTGACAGCTCAATGGAGCTGCCTCCTTTGTGGAGTGGTATGACATGTGATATTTTCCAGATAGAGGGAACAGAGGCTTCAGTTATGGTTCTGTTTATCAAAATAGAGACAGGTTATGCTATAACATCAGCAGCTTTTTGCAGCTAGTCTGCAGGGAGGAGGTCAGCTGAAAGGGTGGTTGGTTTGAGTTTTTTAATTGAGTGAAATTGGAACTTTTTTGAAGCTGAAGGAGAGAATGTCACTGGGTTTAGCAGTTTCAGCATGAGGACAAGTGGGTTTAGGTTTGCTAGCAAGGGCCTGGATGGTTTCTGTAAAGAAACTGTTAAAGGTATTGGCAATGGACTCTGGCAATATTTGGGTTGTGGCTGAGGGGGTTGGAGTTGTGGATTGCCCTGGGTGAAGGAGTTTGTTAATACCTGCCCAGAACTTCTGTGACTTGCTGTGGTGTTTCTGCTGTAAATGGCAGAAATAGTCTTTTTGTCTAGTAATATGGATTTTTTTTGTATCATTCCTATATTGTCAAAATTTGAGTTGATCTTGTGGGGCTTTAGAGGAGCACCAGGTGTTCCAGTCATTATTTATTTGGATGATCTTTAGTTTGGTTTCTTTAGTGAGCTAGGGGGCAATTTTTGTTTTAATTTGAATATAGTGTGCAGGTGCATGGTTGTCAAGGATGGCCAGAAATGTGTTATTAAAGTGTGTTACTGCCTCATCTAGTGGTAGTTGTTTTAGAATTGACCGATTGCATAATTTAAGTTCTTCTAAGGATTTATAAAAGTTGAAGTTTTTGTTATTTCTTATTGTTTTATAGGTGGGTAGATGTGGACATTCAACTTTATGCCGAATAGTATACATTAAGAAATGATCACTTAGATCTTCAGGGAGAGTACCTGATTTGTACATGTGGTGAGGCTATTAATTAGTATCTAGTCTAGGATACTTTGTTTATTGTTAGGCTTGCTGACCCTAGTAGGGGAGGTTAGAGTTTGTGTAAAACCATGTAGGTTTACGTGGGTGGTTTGGGTCTCTGCAGTGCAGGTATTCCAATCTATATTGTGGTCCCCTAGAACAATGGTCTCTTGGGGTAGGCATTGGATAGCCAGTAGAGGATGTCTTCTAGGGTCCCTGAGTTATTACCTGGGAGAATATAGACACATACTATGTTTATACATTTGTTTTTATTTGTAGTTTGGAAATCATAATTTCTGCTTTGTTAAATATAAGTGGTTGAAGGTTGTCTAGAGTAACATTTAGGGTGGTTTTATAGAGAACAGCAACCCCTCCCTCTTTCCTGGTAGTACGATCTAGCCTGAGTATGTTATACCCAGGAGGTAGAATTTCATTATCTGGTGTAGTTGGTTTTAACCATGTTTCAGTCAGACAAAGTATGTCGGGGGAGTAGGTTGTCAGGAGGGCATGGAGGATGTGGACCTTATTGTTGATGCTTCTAATGTTTAAGAGGCAGGCCAATAGTGAGTGATGGGTCTATTTAGGCTTTGTCTTATGTTTGGGCTGTTATTATTAGAGTTAGTGTTGTCTGGGGATGGTGGCCCAGGGTTGGGGTGGATATCCCCATTAATAGTAAAGGTGTGGGGCAAACTAGCTATGAGGTTTAGAAATTTATTTATCAGTTTTTGGTAGTATTTAGTTTTGGTGTTAACATATCTGGGTATAATAGGGTGAGTGTTAGCAGGGGTAAAGAAGTTGACATCAATGGACATGAATGAGTGGGCAGAAAGCTTTGAGCAAATTGGAGTGGTAGTAAGGCGTTTGGGATGGTTGAATCCCATATGGGATTGGTTTTCATAGATGGTGAGAGAATAAAAGATGATTAGTAAAGGTAGGGTGTACAGTAGAGTTGGTATTTTAGAAGACTTAGTAAGTATTAGAGACATAATGGGGAGAGTATACTCCTGGTAGCTAGGTAACTTAGGTGTGATAGTAGGTGGGGAGATAGTGGAAGGGTGGGTTATAAATGAATTCCTGTTAATGCTTGGTGATAGTGGAAGGGGTGGGTTATAAATAAATTCCTGTTAATGGTTGGTGAAGGAGGGGGAGGGGGTGCGGCTGAGGCGTCATGAATTCAGAGGTACTTGGGGAGGGTGGTAATAGGGTACAGGGAGGGGTGCAAAGTGAGCTTGGAGGGTGAGCCGAGCAGGGCTAAACCACACCCAAGGAATCCTTGGATCCTGTGATTAAAGTAAGAGGCTTTTCCTTGCTTTTTTACTTGCTTTAAATTCTAATCTATGTTCTGTTTTTAAACAACAGACAGCAACTTTAACAGTAGAATTTGGTGGAGCTTGCTTTTTCCTTGCTTTTTTACTTGCTTTAAATTTTAATCTATGTTCTGTTTTTAAACACAGACAGCACCTTTAACAGTACAATTTGGTGGAACTTTTTAGCATTAGGAGCCTTATTTAAGGGCTGGGAAGTTTGGTGCTGTTCACTCAGTACGGCTGAATTAAACAGTTTAAGCAGAAAGACTTTAGAAAAAAATAGTAACCTTAGTTAAGTTTGTTATTGAGGGTAGACCAGTGTGGCTATCCATTTTTTTTATTTATTTTTTTAAATGCCCAACTGGATGGAAACCTTCTAATTGTGTGAGCCTTTCAGGGTGCGAGCCATGAGAAGAGATAATACCTAATAATGGATATTTAGTGTTAGTTCATCACCAGAAATAGAACTATAGCAAAAAAATAATTGAACAGTGTTTTATGCCATATATAATACAATGACTGAGAGAAAAAATATAATCCTTACATCAATAGTATACTGCACTGCCTTAAGAAACAGTTTCAAGTATTTGGTAGCTAAATAGAACAAGTAAACAAGATATAGCATGTATAAGCAGAAGAAAAGCTAACCAGGGTCACACTATTCTGCATATAACATCTTGTATCTTTAGCATGAAAATAAAGTTCAGTGGTAGTAGCATTTGGGAAGTAGGCTGTTTGTACAGAGTCTAAGACTTAAGAATTAGACTAAATACTGCAACAAAGTTATACTGATCCACAAACAATCACTTCAGTTTAGCAGCAACAAGAAAGCACAAAATCAGTTGCCCAATGCATTTGTCAGCCTCGTGTATTAATGGACTTTTAAACATTCAGAGTCAGCATAAGTTTTCACATATTATTAAATCTACAGTTGTATTCAACTGCCTTATAATGTATTGTGTGGCACAAAAAAATTAGCCCTGTTAGTGTTCATGGTACTGTGCATTTGCATGCCATCATCTATTGGGAAAAGCAGTCTTATCTGTCAGTTTTGTCTTCCAAAATTACATTATCACACTCAAACCCCTGCCTGTCTAGGTCCAAAATCTTGAGAACCACATTTTAACTGCTGACGCCATACATAGATCATTGTTAGAGTTGTCTTTGAAGCCACATGACTCAGATAAAATGTGTTGGAGTTATCAAAATGATGTAGGCTTGTAGGTTTTCAAACCATGTTGATTTAGCCACATCAGATCTGCTTATGAACCCATTTCTGCACAATCCAGAGCATCTGTTACGTGACCACAATAGGTGAGGATAACTGAATTTGAACCACTACATTTACAAGTCCACACTTAGACAGCTGCATATTAACTGATTTTCCACAGAAACTTTAACAAACAAGTGCAACAAAGCACAGACTTCAATGTCTGACTTATGCAAATTGTTTTGGAATGATCATATATCCCCATCAACGTATTTTGAGGGATCAAAATCCTTTATTTATGTTAGTGTTTACACAAGTATGAGTCAACCATATCAGCATATATTGGGTAATGCAGTTGTGTCTGTCACTGTTGTTGTACATACATACATACATGCAAACATACATACATATATTATTTATACAGTGCCAGATTCATACCCCTGCCTATTAAGCATGCACTCTATAGAGCCACATGTTAGCCTAAACCACAGTAAAAGTCTTAATATAAATGTGAAACTGAACATATTTGAAAGGATAACCTCAACATTATGTGAGAAGGCAAATATTTGGATTAAAAGTTAATGAAAGTTGTGAGAGACCTCTCCCTGTGTAAACATTTCCATGGAGAGGAAGTGTACACAGCATCTGTCAGATAAGTCAACTCTGCCTAGCACAATATATACACACACAATCCACAGTCACACACATAAATACACACACACACACACACACACACACACACACACACACACACACACACACACACACACACACACACGCACACACGCACACACACTAATAGGGCATTGCCATATTTAGACACCTACCTCTATAAGTTCACAATTTAGAGAACATGCCATTAATTAATCATTACAGAGAAGAAGTCTTACTACAAGTGTGATACAGAACATATTTAAAATGATTACCTCATCATTGTCTTGCAAAGCAGATTTTGGGTTAAAAGGGACTGAAATTGTTGGAAAAGCCTTCTTCTAGTGTAAATGTTTTCCCTGAGTGGAAGTGTATACATGAGATCTGTTGCATATGCCAGCCCTACCTGTCACTATAGTCAGACATACTAGTTAGTCATTGTACAGTCGAGCACCTGCCTAGCTAAATCCGCAATCGAGGGATACTTTTATCAACTGCTGACACTGCAGGAGAAGTGTCACAGCATATGTCAGACAACATATAGCTGTAGTATATATATTACATGTTTAGGTGAATAGGAATGTGTTTTGATGGGCAGAAAGAACAGCAATGTATTGATCACAACCCACTACAGAGTGTGGCAATAAGTCATCCAGAATTTCATTCACAGATATTGTAGTATAAATGATATCTATGTGTGTCACATGAAGGTGTATTGACCATTTGTATGATGGATGATAATAAGTTGTCAACCACTGGAGTGTCACCCATGCACTCCTGATTTTTCATATGAAGATCATTGTATGCAAGTCTTATTTAGTTTTTGTACCTTTGGGCAAACATTGTAATGTGTATACATTGGGCAAGGTCACTACAAGACATACATGCCAAACATATAAATGTATGCTCACTGCTAATACTCTACAACCTTGTGTCCATAGGTACCAATGTATTAGAACACATTTGGAAGGGTAGAGTTTCATTTCAAAAATCATTTACAAAATGTACTAAGTAGGCATCATCATAGTGGGAAGTCATAATATGTTAACTACTATAAGCCACTTAGCCATGCTCAATGAGTAAAGTCAATGAGATTATTTTCATTTTGTCCAAATCTCTAACTGATGTACATTGTTGGCAAGCTAACACACACACACACACACACACACACACACACACACACACACACACACACACACACACACAGATCGATATAGGTATATATTTATTTATTTTTTTTTTTTAAACAATAGTGGTTTATGCTGCTCCATGCCAAGTGTTGTGCAAATAAGGAATAAAGGCATATACAGATTTTTAAGTCTGAGCCATGTCATAACAAGTGTGCGTTGTATTCATCTTTTCTGTGTCACCATTTAAACATGTCATAAACATTACAGTGAAGTGTTCATAATATAGATAGCACAGGGGCATACCTGCCCACTATCCACATATTTGCTGAATGTCCACATATTTAAGTCATGTTGTTGTGTTCCTTGTACAATTTGTGTTTTACTAACAAATAATTTGGGAATAAAGTCAGTACATAATAGCATACATCTACATGTTACATTTAATATTCACAAACCAAAAAAAGAAGAAATAAAACCAGTTAAAACCACAATCCACGAGACCCTTGTCCAGAAGAACAAAGCTGCAATAAACCTGAACGCGTTTTTATTATTAAATGAAGCGTTTTCGCCACAACTATGTTATGGCTTTTATTTTTTTTATTTATTTTATTTTTTTTATTTTATTTATTTTATTTTACATTTGTTGACCGGGATAGTCCGACTGGACACATGTCCGTTTTCAGCGGAGCCGGGAGAAAAGCTCCAATATTACAAAGCAGATGATAACAATATATGACAGATATATATGGTAATAGATTATACATTTCATACATAGATGTAAGAGGAGAAAAATAAAGATTACAAATACAATAATATGTACACTAACAATTGTAGAGAAGAAGATACATAGATACATAGGTGTAAGAAGAGAAAAACAGGATTACAATTACAATAATATGTACACTAACAATTGTAGAGAAGAGGTGAGATCTTAATGTTATGAGATTCAGGTAGAAAGTAGGTGGCTTTGCCTTGATGGAAGGTACAAATGAAAAGGACTGAGAGTTACTTAGTCTGGATTGGAACACTGGCAAAGCCAGTGGGTTTAGTGGTGGGTGAGACCTTTCTTGAAAGAATAAATGGAGGTGGAATTAGTGAGACTGGGTGGGAGAGAGTTCCATGTTTTACCGACTGTGTTGGAAAACAAAGAGTCCCCTCCTGTGTTATGGGATTTAAGCATCTGTACCAGTGATCTATGAGATGATCTAAGTCTGTTTTGGTTTATATAAGGTGAGTAGTCTACTCAAACCAGGGTGTTATCTGGTTGAGAGAGTACTTTGTAAGTAACTATGAGTTGTTGCTGTAGGATTAGGTTGGGTAGTTCTAGCCAGTCTAGGTTCTGAAGATTGATACAATGATGGGTTTTGTAGGGTAAGCCAGTTACAAATCTGGCAATATGATTATAACAACAGGAGTTTGGATAGTTCCGATTTGTTGGGGTTTGCTTGGTGGGGAGGCATACAGGAGGGTAGATAGGAGGTGGGTGACAATGGCAGCTTGATGGGAGTCAGAAAGGATTTTATTCTATAGAGGGACCCCAGTTTTTTATTAACAGTCTTAATAGTTTGGCTAATGTGAACATCAAATCTGAGTTTGTTATCAATGGTGACTCCTAGTAGCTTGGTGTAGGTGTCTGGGGAGATGATGGTACCATTGTTGGATTGTATGCTAAAGGGAAAGGTTGGTGTTTTATGGGTGGGATGAAAAAGAAGCATTTTTGTTTCATCAGAGAAATGCAACAACCGGGCAAACAGCCCCAAGAAATATTCAAAAATCAGGAAATGACATATTGTCAACTTCCTGAAAACAGAATAATACAAAACATTGACGTATGCCATAATTTAAAAACCATACATATGCACACATAACATTAGAAGTAAACAATTTTTTGTAAAACTTAACTAAAAAATATATATTCTTCTAAAAACCTATAATACAGTAATGAAACTTCCAATAGGAAAACCACCCTCTCTTGAATTACATACATATTTATTTTGGTGTAAATACAAACATAGTTTATACCAATTCACTCACTTTTTCATTTCTCTGATGAAGCCATAACATAGTTGTGGCGAAAACGCTTCATTTAATAATAAAAACGCGTTCAGGTTTATTGCAGCTTTGTTCTTCTGGACAAGGGTCTCGTGGATTGTGGTTTTAACATTTAATATTCATCAAATAAATGCATGTTACTGCTAATTTTTTGTATTATATTAAAATGCTTCTAGTAGGAGGCATTCACCCAAATCCTCGTCACAACTATCAAAATGAACATCAATACAATTCTCTTCCACACACTTCTCTAACCCTACAATGGTCAAACCCAACTCCAGTAATCTAACATTTGCTGCCATAAATGTTATAAGCATAAGAAACAAAATAAATTATTGAACTCCAACATAAGCCCAATAGTCTTGCTGTAATTGATACTTGGCTTAAATTCAGCATAAATGATGCTGAAATTACACCTCACGCTATGACATCATCCATAATAACTGTACAAAGATGAAAGGAGGTGGTATTGCTTTAATATTTCCAACAACTACCACATTTCCCATTGCAACCAACCAATACCAACATTCAGTTCAGCAGAGCAGCTTATTACTTTCTGAAATTAAATAATTATAAACACATATGCATTACTCTCATTTGCATCCCTCCTGCTGACAATACAGTCATACTGATAGCCTACATTGCATATACATAACAATTCCACAAGAAAAAAATACTACTAGGTGATGTGAATGTCAATTGGCTGGACAACTCCCCTACATCTAGCATGAATTTATAAAGTTTCACACAACTAATAATAGTCCCAGACATCAAATTCCCTATTAGACTGGATCCTAGTATCAGAGCCTGACAAACTCACCACCACAGGTACAATATCTAACTGTCTCAGCTACCATCTCCCAATCTATACAACCAAATATTTCACACATCCACTTAAACAGCATGTTTATAAAACAACACACAGCCTTTGTAAGTTTAACCCAGAACAGTTCAATATTACCCTTTTATCTATTAACTGAAACTTCCTAAAAATCCTTCCCTTAGAATATGCTGTAAATTAATTCAAAATAACTTTTTTGAATATCCTATATAGCCTTGCACCTCCTAGAAGAAAAAGACTAAATCCAGATAATCTAATTTGGCTGTCCAGAAAGTGTATAATGCTAATGCAGGATATAGAGAAAACATGTAAAGAATGGCAAACGTATAAAACACCACAATATACTGAAAAACTTAGAATGCTTTGCAATCATACTATAAAGCAAATTAAGACAAAAAAAACAAAATTTCAAAATTTGTATCTTTAGCATGAAAATAAAGTTCAGTGGTAGTAGCATTTGGGAAGTAGGCTGTTTGTACAGAGTCTAAGACTTAAGAATTAGACTAAATACTGCAACAAAGTTATACTGATCCACAAACAATCACTTCAGTTTAGCAGCAACAAGAAAGCACAAAATCAGTTGCCCAATGCATTTGTCAGCCTTGTGTATTAATGGACTTTTAAACATTCAGAGTCAGCATAAGTTTTCACATATTATTAAATCTACAGTTGTATTTAACTGCCTTATAATGTATTGTGTGGCACAAAAAAATTAGCCCTGTTAGAGTTCATGGTACTGTGCATTTGCATGCCATC
The DNA here is from genome assembly GCF_019279795.1 of Protopterus annectens. Classification (NCBI taxonomy): domain Eukaryota; kingdom Metazoa; phylum Chordata; order Ceratodontiformes; family Protopteridae; genus Protopterus; species Protopterus annectens. The sequence continues at coordinate 1,545,698,280 of NC_056733.1, forward strand.
ATCTGTTGGGAAAAGCAGTCTTATCTGTCAGTTTTGTCTTCCAAAATTACATTATCACACTCAAACCCCTGCCTGTCTAGGTCCAAAATCTTGAGAACCACATTTTAACTGCTGATGCCATACATAGATCATTCTTAGAGTTGTCTTTGAAGCCACATGACTCAGATAAAATGTGTTGGAGTTATCAAAATGATGTAGGCTTGTAGGTTTTCAAACCATGTTGATTTAGCCACATCAGATCTGCTTATGAACCCATTTCTACACAATCCAGAGCATCTGTTATGTGACCACAATAGGTGAGGATAACTGAATTTGATCCACTACATTTACAAGTCCACACTCAGACAGCTGCATATTAACTGATTTTCCACAGAAACTTTAACAAGCAAGTGCAACAAAGCACATACTTCAATGTCTGACTTATGCAAATTGTTTTGGAATGATCATATATCCCCATCAACGTATTTTGAGGGATCAAAATCCTTTATTTATGTTAGTGTTTACACAAGTATGAGTCAACCATATCAGCATATATTGGGTAATGCAGTTGTGTCTGTCACTGTTGTTGTACATACATACATACATACATGCATACATACATACATATATTACTTATACAGTGCCATATTCAAACCCCTGCCTATTAAGCATGCACTCTATAGAGCCACATGTTAGCATCAACCACAGTAACAGTCTTAATATAAATGTGAAACTGAACATATTTGAAAGGATAACCTCAACATTATGTGAGAAGGCAAATATTTGGATTAAAAGTTAATGAAAGTTAGGAGAGACCTCTCCTGTGTAAACATTTCCATTGAGAGGAAGTGTACACACAGCATCACGATAAGTCAACTCTGCCCAGCACAATATATACACACACAATCCACTGTCACATCACATAAATACACGTATACATACACACACACACACACACACACACACACACACACACACACACACACACACGCACACACGACACACACTAGGGCATTGCCATATTTAGCACCTACCCTAAGTTCAAACATGCCATTAATTAATCATTACAGAGAAGAAGTCTTACTACAAGTGTGATACAGAACATATTTAAAATGACCACCATCATTGCTCAAAGCAGATTTGGGTTAAAAAGGGACTGAAATTGTTGGAAAAGCCTTCTTCTAGTGTAAATGTTTTCCCCTGAGTGGAAGTGTATACATGAGATCTGTTGTATATGCCAGCCCTCTACCTGTCACTATAGTCAGACATACTAGTTAGTCATTGTACAATGAGCACCTGCCTAGCTAACCAAGAATTCCCAGGGATACTTTTATCAACTGCTGACACTGCATGGAGAAGTGGTCACAGTATGTGTCAGACAACATAGCTGTAGTATATATATTACAGCATAGTTTAGGTGAATAGGAATGTACTTTGATGTGGGCAGACAGAACAGCAATGTATTTGATCACAACCCACTACAGAGTGTGGCAAATAAGTCATCCAGAATTTCATCTCACAGATATTGTAGTATAAATGATATCTATGTGTGTCACATGAAGGTGTATTGACCATTTGTATGATGGATGATAATAAGCTGTCAACCACTGGAGGTCACCCATGCACCCTGGATTTTTCATATGAAGATCATTATGCAAGTCTTATTTAGTTTTTGTGTACCTTGGGCAAACATTGTAATGTGTATACATTGGGCAAGGTCACTACAAGACATACATGCCAAACATATAAATGTATGCTCACTGCTAATACTCTACAACCTTGTGTCCATAGGCCCAATGCATTAGAACACATTTGAAGGGTAGAGTTTCATTTCAAAAATCATTTACAAAATGTACCTGGTAGGCATCATCATAGTGGGAAGTCATAATATGTTAACTACTATAAGCCACTCTTAGCCATGCTCAATGAGTAAAGTCAATGAGATTATTTTCATTCTGCCCAAATCAACTGGATGTACATTGTTGGCAAGCCAACACACATACACACACACACACACACACACACACATACACACACACACACACACACACACACAATAACAAACACACAGATCGACATAGGTATATATTTATTTATTTTTTTTTAAACAATAGTGGTTTATACCTACGCCAAGTGTTGTGCAAATAAGGACAGTATACAGATTTTTAAGTCTGGCTTCATGTCATAACAAGTGTGCGAAGTAGTTAATCTTTCTGTGTCACCATTTAAACATGTCATAAACATTACAGTGAAGTGTCTATAATATAGATAGCAGGGCATACCTGCCCACTCATCCACATATTTGCTGGAATGTCCACATATTTAAGTCATGTTGTTGTGTTCCTTGTACAATTTGTGTTTTACTAACAAATAATTTTGGGAATAAAGTCAGTACATAATAGCATACATCTACATGTTACACTTTAATATTCACAAACCAAAAAAGAAGAAATAAAACCAGTTAAACCATTAATCCAATGGACCTTGTCCAGAAGAACAGCTGCAATAAACCTGAACGCTTATTATTAATGAAGGTTTTCGCCAATAACTATATATGGCTTTTATTTTATTTATTTTATTTTTTTTTATTTTATTTATTTTATTTACATTTGTTGACCGATAGTCCTGACTGGACACATGTCCTGCTTTCAGCGGAGGCCCGGGAGAAAAGCTCCACATACAGCAGATGATAACAATATATGACAGATATATATGGTAATAGATTATACATTTCATACATAGATGTAAGAGGAGAAAAATAAAAGATTACAAATACACAATATGTACACTAACAATTGTAGAGAAGAAGATATAGATGTTACAGGTGTAAGAAGAGAAAAACAGGATTACAATTACAATAATATGTACACTAACAACCAGAGAAGAGGGTGAGATCTTAATGTTATGAGATTCAGGTAGAAAGTAGGTGAAGCTTTTGGCCTTGATGGAAGGTACAAATGAAAAGGACTCGGAGAGTTACTTTAGTCTGATTGGAACACTGGCAAAGCCAGTGGGTTTGAAGTAGGTGAGACCTTCTTGAAAGAATAAATGGAGGTGGAATAGTGAGACTGGTGGAGAGTTCCATGTTTTACCGGACTGTGTTGGAAAACAAAGAGTCCCTCCTGTGTTATGGGATTCTAAGCATCTGTACCAAAGTGATCTATGAGATGATCTAAGTCTGTTTTGGTTTATATAAGGGTGAGTAGTCTACCAAACCAGTGCCATCTGGTTGAGGGAGAGTACTTCAGGGGCACCATGAGTTGTTGCTGTAGGATTAGGTTGGGTAGTTCTAGCCAGTCTAGGTCTTGAAGATTGATACAATGATGGGTTTTGTAGGGTGAAGCCAGTTACAAATCTGGCAATATGATTATAACAACAGAGCTTGATAGTTCCGGATTGGGGTTTGTAAGTATTGGGGAGGCATACAGGAGGGTAGATAGGAGGTAAGCAGCGCAATGCGCAGCTTTTATGGGCGAGTCAGAAAGGATTTTAGTTCTCTATAGAGGGACCTCTAAGTTTTTATTAACAGTCTTAATAGTTTGGCTAATGTGAACATCAAATCCGAGTTTGTTATCAATGGTGACTCAGCAGCTTGGTGTAGGTGTCTGGGGAGATGATGGCACCATTGTTGGATTGTATGCTAAAGGGAAAGGCTAGAGGTTTTTATGGGTGGATGAAAAAGAAGCATTTTTGTTTCATCAGAGAAATGCAAACAACCGGGCAAACAGCCCCAAGAAATATCTAAAAATCAGGAATGACATATTGTCAACTTCCTCTGAAAAACAGAATAATACAAAACATTGACGATGCCATAATTCTTAAAACCATACATATGCACACATAACATTAGAAGCAAACAATTTTTTGTAAAACTTAACTAAAAAATATATATTCTTCTAAAAACCTATAATACAGTAATGAAACTTCCAATAGGAAAACCACCCTCTCTTGAATTACATACATATGTAAGTTCCAAACAATACAATTTGTTCAATGCAGCAGGAAATTATTTTGGTGTAGGAAATTATTTTGGTGTAAATACAAACATAGTTTATACCAATTCACTCACTTTTTCATTTCTGACAGCTTCATAACATAGTTGTGGCTTAAAACGCTTCATTTAATAATAAAAACGCGTTCAGGTTTATTGCAGCTTTGTTCTTCTGGACAAGGGTCTCGTGGATTGTGGTTTTAACATTTAATATTCATCAAATAAATGCATGTTACTGCTAATTTTGTATTATATTAAAATGCTTCAGTAGGAGGCATTCACCCAAATCCTCATCACAACTACTGCAAAATGAACAACAATACAATTCTCTTCCACACACACTTCTCTAACCCTACAATGTCAAACCTTAACTCCAGTAATCTAACATTTGCTGCCATAAATGTTATAAGCATAAGAAACAAAATAAATTATTGAACTCCAAAGATAAGCCCAATAGTCTTGTTGTAATTGATACTTGGCTTAAATTCAGCATAAATGATGCTGAAATTACACTCACGCCATGACATCATCCATAATAACTGTACAAAGATGAAAGGAGGTGGTATTGCTTAATATTTCCAACAACTACCACATTTCCCATTGCAAACTAAACTAATACCAACATTCAGTTCACAGCAGAGCAGCTTATTACTTTCTGAACAAAGAATATAAACACATATGCATTAATTTCATTTGCATCCTTCCTGATGACAATACAGTCATACTGATAGCCTGCATTGCATATACATACAATTCCACAAGAAAAAATACTACTAGGTGATGTGGAATGTCAATTGGCTGGACATGTAAACCTAACTCCCTACATCTATCATGAATTTATAAAGTTGTATGATTTGAACATTAGCAATGATGTAGTGTACCTGGTAGAAACTCTTTTGGAAATTGTTTTGTCCAATAATTTTTTCATGTTTGAGGGGGAGACCTACCTGCAGAAAACAGGAGTAGCAATGGGGTCGCCGTGTGGTGGCAGTTTTGCTAATGTTGTGCTCGCCCTTTGGTTAGAAAAGTTTATATTTCCAACAGAGACATTTTCTACCAATGTCGCCTGGTATACCCGGTACCAAGATGATATTTTTATTCTCTGGAAGGGTCCTCCAGAAAATGTGCCATTATTTTTAGAATTCTTGACTAAATCCACGACCTTTTTAGAGTTTACATACGATTTCCAGGAGTTGAGTATTAGTTATCTAGATATCCTGTTAACCAAGGATGTGGTTGGCGAGAAATTTATAAGTGTTATATACCGTAAACCGACTTACTCGAATGCTTTTTTGCATTTCTCGAGTTGCCACCCTTTTCACCAAAAGAGGGCCATGGTAAAAGGACAAATGGTTAGGGCTGCACGGATGGTATCAGAAATGGGAGATTTTTTGAATGAATGTGAACAGTTTAGTGACATGTTCTTTAAGCGAGGTTACCCTTTTCAATTAATACAGGAGGTTAAATCTGAGGTTATTCACAAAAGGTTGAGTGGTCATTTTAAGGCTATTCTTTCACCATCGCCTACTTGTCCTCTATCCTCTATTCCCACTACTCAGTATGATCAAACACCCGATTCTTCAGATGAGATGGTAGGGCCCACTAGTGACAACATCGATGAAATTTTTGGAAGGTCTCCTAAGACAGAACTGACAACAAGATTTCTGTGTACATTCAGTATTAACCACAAACAAATAAGGTCAGTTCTAAACAAAAACTGGGCGTTTATCAAAGAGGATATTGGGATTTTTAATAGGCTTGGGGAAAAGCCCCAAATTGCCTTTAGGAGAGGAAAAAGTCTAAAATCCCTTTTAGAATTACGTCCATCTCAAGGTTCCCATAACTGTAATGGTATCAACAAATGCGGCAGCTGCAATCAATGTCAGTACATCTGCACTAATTCAAGAGTCCAGCTAGGGGATTTCCTTTGCCGTATTAAAGTTAAGGCTAATTGTCACACTAGAGGGGTGGTTTATGCGGCAATGTGTCAAGCATGTGCCGCATATTATATTGGTAAAACTGAGCGGAAACTCAAGAAACGCATATACGAGCATCAATATGCCATCACTAGATTGGATGAGTCCAATGCTCTGGCTAAGCACATCATGTTATATCATGACCATCATTTTAAATTTACGGTCCTGAAACACATTATGCCAGATGATAGGGGTTGCCCATGGCAAACACAACTGGAGATTGAAGAATTGTATTGGCAAATTCGCACAGCTTCTTACACTCACCCAGGACTTAATGATCATGTTTCAATTGGGTGCTTACTTAAATATTTAGCTCTTAAACGATAAACCCTCAACCCCCCCCGTGAAAAAATTTCCCCTTCCTGATTCTGTTTGATGTAAGCTTAGTTACAGCTAATACTTGTATGTACTTTTTAAAATGTGTATAAACATGCATACATATGTACACTCTTAAGGGTTTCTATGTGTGTATTTTATTTTTCTATATGTATATAAGCGGATATGTTTTTAAAGTTAGTGTGTTTTTAAAGCTAGTGCATTTTTGCTTATCTAGCTTAATTAATAAGCACGTGAGGATGCATTTGTTAATTAACATTTTGATTGGATTGGGGATGTATTTAAACGTTGGTTGCTTTGTTTTAAATGTTTTTGTCTTCTGAAGAAGGAGGGTCACTGCATTCTCCGAAAGCGTCTAGCTAAAGTCATAAGTGTTTTAATTAAAAGTCTTGAATTTGGCGTGGATTCCAGCTCTTTTTGGTGCTTTCGTTTAAGTTTGAATTTCTTCTTGGTTTGTAATAGTAAACACAACCTTAAAACTTCTGTCAGCCATTAAACAAATCTTGCATCCCAGACAAAAATTCAACCTTAACTCCTTTCCTAGTAACTCACCACTTGAAACCACAATGCAATTTGGCACTTATATCACAGATAGTATAACATCTCTAAACCAGGATTTCCAAACATCTAATCCCAACTCTGCCCAACAGCCATGTATCATCATGTCCACTTTCACCTTCAAACCTGTGTCACATCCTATATAAAACTTATCTTAAAAAAACTCAAACCATGCTCTACTACAGCTGATGACCTTTCAAGTGAGTATCTTAAAATAGCAGTTGAAAGCATTACCAGTCCTGGATGATGATGATAAGGCAGTGCATGCAGCCTACCTTGATCAGGCCAAGCCCTTTGATACCATTCCTCACTCTGGAATTGTTGATAAACTCAACAAACTAGGCATCAACCCCTATATCACTAGGTGGGTTGCAAATTGGCTCACAGATAGAACACACAGTGTAAAAGTAGTCAACTCCAAGTCAGACTGTAGACCAGTCACGAGTGGTGTCCCACAGGGATCTGTCCTGGATCCTCTGCTGCTCATCATCTACCTCTCAGAAGTCCAGGCCAACACAGAGGGACTCTGGCTGACCAAGTTCACAGACAACTGCAACCTGGGAGCCATTATGAACTCCCCACGTGATGCAGACATCCTACAGAAAGGCCTCACTGAGACAAATAACTGGTGTTGAAACCATGGTCTTAAGCTTAATGCCAAAAAATGTGTTGTCATCCCCTTTGGTAAAACTCAGTTCCCACTAATTACCACATCGATGGGAGCCCACTGAACACTGAAGGCTTTATAATAGATCTGGATATGCAGGTTGACAGCAACCTCTCCTTCGATCACTGCATTGCCACTGTAGTCAGAAAGTCCTTCTATGTGGTACATCTCATTACCAAGGGTTTTGTATCCAGAAAGAAAGAGGTCATCATTTCTTTCTCTACTCTTCCCTCATTAGACCAATCATCGAGTATAATGCCCCTTTTGGCATGTACCTAACTAGACACCTGCAACAGCTGGAGAGGCCACAGAAGTACCTCACGAAGAGGATCCTGGGCATTAAACACATGTCCTACATGGACAGATCAAAAGATTGCAGCTATTTTCTGTCTCCTATCATCTACTTAGAGGCACTCACTGCTTGACTTACAAAGCCATGTCTGACCCAGTTCTGTTAGAAATACTACATCTAAAGAAATCCCAGTCCCTCCACACCACATGCTCCAGATACCTCAACCTCATTACCGCAATCAACAGAACATGCTGGAGGGACAGGTTCTTCACCCAGAGACTTCTCATGCTTTGACATAGACTTCTCATATATGTCAAGCAGAGCACCTTGCTGTCCCTCTTCAAGAGAAATCTTGATGAGTGGATGGGTAATAGAAAGTTCACCCCGGGGATCACTCCAGTTGCTCTACTTGATAGAGGCAATGGGAACTAACGTTGGGTGGCATGATGCCAGGGCACTTCTATGGGCTAGGCTTGTAAAGGCTCCAGTGCCATCAGCCTACTTCACACCTATGAACCTAGGAACCTACATTCAATTACAGAAAATAAATATGTATTGTGACCCCTAACATAAAAATTAATCTAATGTGGATTAAAACCATGCTTTGCTTTTCTTGTTCTTCAGAACTTACTGCATTAACATGTTGAGCCCCTGAGAAACTTACTTGAGGGCTGTATTTTCTGCAGTAAGCACTGTCCAGAGTAATGACAAAAGCACACAAAGGAAACACATATTTGTATAATTGATTGCTAAGTATTTTTACATGCAAAATAATTGAGTTTTTGTCTAGGGAAGTGAACTGTCATTTAATGACAGCCAACACTGGCAGTCACATTGGGCAATTCCAAGCAAGACACAAAGATTGAAGCCAACTAAAAATTAATCATAATCAGTGTGATAATTTCTTAACTTAATGGACTTACACATGTAAAATGTTGGGAGTGGGAATCTGTACCTTCACACAGGTGTCTACCTCTCTAGATGTGAATCCTGAAACCATTACTTTACCATGAAACTTTGACAAGATTAACAGTGCTTGCCACCTCAACACTGACATAGTTCATAGGTTCATAGAGTAGTACTAGGCTAACTGCTCCTTTGGGCCATTTTAAGCCTCGCCAGTTACCCCATGTGAAAATCAAACCCTGCACCTTGTGTCTGTAAAGTAACCACCTTAACCATTATGCCAACCTCCTATCTTCTACCAGTATCGAAAGTAAAGCATGTGTACTGAGCTTTGTAATTCTGACATTTTGTATTTTGAAAGCAATATACCCATGCTATCACACACTTGCCATTTGTCCTTTCACAGGAGTATTGCTGAATGCCATTCTTAAAGAAGTTATGATGGTGAAGTATGTGAGGCCTCCAAAGCAGACACCCAAGCAACTGCCACCTCAAGACATAAGACATGCAACACATAGTTCTCAAAGTCCGTGTGCTAAACAGTCACAGCCCTTAAGGCCAAACACAATGCCAGACACACTTGTTATAGGTGACTCCATAGTCAGACACACTGACGTCCCACTCACCAGACTGAACAAGGAAAAGATCACAGTATTGCTGCCTGTTGGGCGCTAGAATCCGCCACATAACACAAGCACTCAGGTCACTCCACAGCAAGTACAAGTATGACTCAGTCATTGTCCATGCCGGTGTGAACGACCTGAGACGTACCTCCCTGGACTACATGAAAAGAGACATAGAGGAGCTCTCAGATTATGTAGCCCAGGCTGGTATGACCCTGACCCTGAGCAGTATCCTACCCTCACCAAGAATGATGCCACAATACAGAGACAAAATGATCAGCTTTAATAATTGGCTTAATTACTGGTGTCATTCTAAGGGGATCCAATGTCTGTCTGCCTGGGATGACATGCTTGACAAGCCATGCTGCTTTGCAAGGGACGGCTTGCACCTGTCACCCTGGGATTCCGGATATTGGCAAAGGCTCTGCCACCCCATAGTGCCTTTTAGGCAAGGTTCAAATGATAAACCTACCACCCTAGAAAACAAAAATGGAAAAAAACTAAGGGTAATACTGCTCAATGCCAGAAGTCTAAACCTCAAGATGCACACCCTCAAAGCCCTCCTCAGTATGGAGAACATCGATGTCTGTGCTGTGACTGAAACCTGGTTCAAGGCTCCTGAGAGCAACCCAGCACTATCAGGTTATACCTCATATCATGCTTCCGACCCCAAAATCCGGACCGAACCACAAAAGGGGGAGTATCCATATTCATAAAGGATACCCACACCTCCAGGTTAGTGGCAAAAGCATCGGAGACCATCCAGGTGCAATTAACCATAGGTAAACTGCCCTACAGTTTGCAGCATGCTACAGACCACCCTCTCAAACTCAGGAAACCCACACAGCCTTCCTGAAGACACTGGAGAGTATGAATGTCTCTCCAAACACCATCATATTGGATGACTTCAACTACCCAAACATAGACTGGGAACATTACTCAAGCCCCAACACCCTAGCCCAAAGGTTCCTGGAGTTCATAAACTCAAATGCTATGGAACAACTAGTCACCATTCCCACAAGAGGAGAAAATATACTAGACCTGATCATCACAAACATGGGGACAAAATGCTCCACAAAGTATATCCCTCATTGGTGAGATCAGACCATAAATTACTCTCACTGGAGATCCACATCCCACCCCAACCCCAGCAAAGACCACAGTGAAGAACTTCTCAAAAGCAAACTTCACACTTAAGACTGGAGTGGTATCCTTCAAGGCCCCCGAGCCAGTGGAAACCACAACCCACGCTGCTGAAACCCTTACAAATGCCTTCTACAAGCACCTCCAGGAATGTATGGATCAAGCAATCCCTAATAAAATCAAGACCCTTTCCACCAAAGGCAGGCGCCCGGTCTGGTGGACCCCAGCCATAAACAAACTCTACAACAAGAGAAGAAAGCTACTACATGACAGAGCAAAATCCCTAAAAGGGAAGGCATCTCTGATCAATACTAGCAAAAAACTACGATCACTCATAAAATCATCCAAGGCCAAATTTGAGAGAAAAATCGCTAAAGACACAAAAGACAATCATAAGGCCTTCTTTAGCTATGTTAGAAACCTGGGTGGAAACTCCCAGATATGCTCAGAATTAGTCCAAAATGATACAAAAATCACTGAACCCACAGACATTGCAAACATACTGGCAGACAGGTTCAGTGCAAATTTCTCCCTCCCCCAAAAGGAGAAATATCTATCCCACCAGCGTGTAGCCTGCCAAACATCTCAGATGCCCAGGTGAGAGCTGCTCTCTCTAAAGCAAAAAACACAGCATCAATGGGACCGGACGGTGTCCCCGGCTGTGTGCTACACAAACTCAATGAGGAACTAAACCCACACATAAGGCTGCTGTTTAATCTTAGCCTTACTACAGGATACATACCCAAACAATGGCGTACGACAACTGTGGTCCTATTCCACAAAGGTGGTGTTTCTACGGACCCTGGAAATTACCGCCCCATAAGCTTGACAAGCCTTGTCTGCAAAGCTATGGAGAGGATCATAATGGAACTCATAAATAAAGACATTGGGGACCTACAGACACTGGATCCTACCCAATTTGGCTTTGTCAAGGGCAGATCCTGCTTCTTGAACTTGGTCAACTTTTTCAAAACAGTCACTAAGGCCATTGATGAGGATAAGGCAGTTCACACAGCCTACCTTGACCTAGCAAAAGCGTTCGACACAATACCCCACTCGGGCATCATAGAAAAGCTCACCAGCTTAGATGTAAACCCATATGTCACAAGATGGGTTGCAAACTGGCTCAAGGACAGAACCCACAGGGTTAGAGTTGCTGGTGCCATGTCAGACTCTAAGCCGGTCATGAGCGGTGTCCCACAGGGCTCAGTCCTGGGCCCCCTCTTGTTCGGCATTTATTTTTCTGAAGTGCAGGCAAACATAGGGATTGTGGCTGACAAAATTTGCAGATGACTGCAAACTGGGCACCATAATTGACACTCCATCAGACACAGACATCCTCCAGAGAGGTCTCATAGAAATGGATAACTGGTGCCAGAGCCATGGCCTTAAGCTAAATGCCAAAAATGTATAGTCATACCCTTTGGGAAAAACAAGGTAACCCCTAATTACCACATAGGTGGTAATCCATTAAACACGGAAGAAGTTATCAGGGACCTGGGGACCCAAGTTGACAGTAACCTCTCTTTGACACTCACATTGCCAAAGTGGTTAGGAAGACCTTCTACATTGCCCACCTGATCATGAAGGGATTCACATCCAGATCAGGAGAGGTCATTGTACCCTGTACTCTTCACTTATCAGACCAATGATTGAGTACAATGCCCCATTCGAATGTACCTTACCCGACACCTGCAGCAGTTGGAAAGACCCCAAAAGTTCCTCACCAAAAGGATAAAGGGGCTCAAACATATGTCATACACTGCCCGACTGAAGAAACTCCAGCTCTATTCAGTCGCATACCGCCTGCTCAGCGCTGCTCTGTGCCTGACATACAAGGCCATGTCCAACCGAATTAATGGACATGCTCCACCTCAAAAATCCAAATCCACCAGAGCCACGAGAGCAAGAGACTTATACCTCAACACGGATATAAATAGGACGTGCTGGAGGGACAGATTCATCACCCAGAGACTCCCTACACTATGGAACAGAATCCCAGTCCATGTGAGGCAGAGCCCCTCACTGACTCTGTTCAAGAGAAATCTTGACGAATGGATGGGAGATCATAGGTTTACCCCGGGAATCATCTCTGTGTCACTGCTGGACAGAGGCACAGCAAACTAATGGGTATAGTATTCTCATCCTAAGGGGTGGTGAAAGCCACACACACTCTGGCTAGGCTTATAAATGCCCTAGGGCAGATAGCCTAGTATGAACCTATGAACCTATGAAAGTGCAAACAAATGACTGCAAGGCAATATTGTATTATTTCCTTTTTTCTGCATATTACTTCACTGTGATCCCTTTGTACCACAAATGCATAAATTTTGCAACAAGTTTGACTTTTCATTCTGCATGTCTAGGTTGTATATATTTGATATGACCTACATCTACTTTGTCTTCACAGGCACATTACAATATTCTACTAAAGGGTGGTGTATAAAGGTTACCTGCTAAGTCTGTATACAAAGTGCTGCATGTCTTGGATTCCAACATACAAGGCTGCATGAACTGTGTGTGTGACATTTTGAACAAAATGAATGACACACTGGATAGATAGAATGCCTGCTGGGGGAGGGTCAACATTCATGAAGCCAAAGAACCAGACCCCTTCAAATATTAGCTGTCATGGCTGTGAGTATTCCAGATCCTGTTCCGTTAGTGGCACTCTTTCCACTGCTCTGTCAGTGGTGGAGACTCAGAAGTGGTAGGCCACATGGTGATGGTTGTGGATGTAATTGTGATTAGACCTTGTCCATCAGACGTCGTTCACATTCAGATAGCACCATGACTTCTAACCAGGGTCAAGGAGCTAGCAGTGCAACACCTGAGAGAGGTAGTTCATGTGATCCAGGAAGGCAACAATGAACTGGATCCTCTATCATACACACCTCACACCTATCCAATGTGTCAGGGCAAATTGGTATCACAACTGCTGTGGTATGTTCCTGCAGACCCTCTGACACTACACTTCATGTTGCCTGTGGCACCGCACACACATAGAATTCTTCATAACTGACTTCTTTGCATGTGTATTTACTGGTTGTGACACTGCATACTTGCTTTGATCCTCATCTCTCTCACTCTCTGTTTCTGTCTGTCTCTGTCACACACACACACACACACACACACACACACACACACACACACACACACACACACACACACACACACACACACACACACACACACACACACACACACACACACACACACACACACACACACACACACACACACACTGTACCTCTCAACTGTACAGATTTTCACAGACTGTCCAGATTTTTCCTCATATTTTTTGGTGTGTTCCTCCTAAAATCTGTACCTTTCTGGCAAATAGCTGAGGACTGGAGTCATTAAATAATGACAAATATTTGAGTTTAAGACCCCACATCCTTCAGAAAACTCATGCTAATGCAAAACCTAGTATACTATCAACTTTCTAAGTTTGTAAGAACAATATTTAACATCTGTCCCTATTTGTTCCCCCATCATTTTAGGCTTTGTCCAGATTTTTTGCTCTATGAGTTTGAGAGGTATGCTGACACACACACACACACACACACACACACACACACACACACACACACACACACACACACACACACACACACACACACACACACACACACTCACATACACACACATATGCATACTTCTTTTGTTCCAGGCTTCCCCTACTGTAACCCTTCTTTCTACCCTGTGCTAGTGATGATGAATGTGCCCTGATCTTTGCAAAATTCTGTGACTTAAGGTTCATTATATCTGATGAACACAATGAAAAACTAATGAATGCTTAGTCAAGTGCCTGTTTTCATCAAGGTATGTACTGTCAGTTTGTCTTATTCTGCTTAAGTTCAACAGTGTTATTAGTTGTATTGCTTGATATTTCTGATGCACAATAGTGAGCAGACCGAATATGTTTTGGGCAATACCTTTTTTCTTTCTAGTGTTGGATTGTGACTCCTCATTTGTGGCTTAGCTACTACTGTTTTCTGTTGTAGCTGTAAGGTACTATAACTGTGCTTCCTCACCTAGCTATGCAGACGATAGTGGCATTACCCTACCTCCTTTGGGTTTGATTGACATGAGGCTGCTTTGGCTTGGCACACAGGTTGTAAACATAGTATATACACAGAGATAATAACATTTGCTCATTTATAATCTTCATAGTTGATTTGGTCTTTATATGTTGCATATATTGCTTATTTAGATTGTTGATGACATTCTGTATAGTTGATCAATAGTTTGATTTTACTAAAGTACAGTGCATAAGCATACAGGCAAACATTTATCTGTTCATTATAGGTTAACCTTTGTTACTGTTACTGCAGACATTGTAGTCTAGGATTGACTGTCTAATGCTTTCAGTAGCCGGCCAGTATATGGGTAAATAAAGGCTTATAAGTTTGCATTACTGTCTTTTTGTGCTTAGCTCCTTTTCTTGTTTAATTAAATGTTGAGTGTTGACTGTGTATGCTATTTATTGCCTCTTAGCTAGCGCCATGGCATGTTATGCAATCCTATGCCTGCCATGATTGCCTCCAGCTACAGGTTCCCCATCTTTCTACTCATCTATGTCTGATGGCCCTGCCTGTGGTGCTAGGAATTGTGGTCCATGTCCTGGGGATCCCAACTGTAACTATTTTTTGAGTATGATGTTATGTAAGATAGCATAGAGTCAGTATTCTGGCAGAGGTGGCAGGGTCATACTGCAGGGCACCTCCAGACGTATCAAGACACTGGAAAATGAGTTAACCAGGGGAAATACATACTCTGTGGTATTTCTAGTCTGTACCTGTGTATTCTTGGAAACTTGTTCAGTGGTAGTTTGTGGGTGACTCACAAGAGAGATGAATCAAGGTTCCAGTACATATCCTGCATCCCATTGTCCTTATGGAAAGTCGTTCCTTGAAAATCTTAGGTACAGGTCACAGGTATGCCTTGTGTAGCAGTCATGGAAACTGACAGGGAGACCTGCACACAGATTCTGGTTGATACCTTTTGCATTGCATTGCATCTGAAAACTTATGGAATGATAGCCTTTTCTGTCTTTCTACCTCCTTCCCAGTTCACCAGATGAAGCTTTTATTTCAAAGTTGGTGCAGTCTATGGCCTCAGGTTCCTCAGGGAAATGTGCTATGACATAGACATTTTTGCATTGATGTAGTTCTGTCTTCTGGGTACATGGAAACCAGATATGTTCCCCCAAAAACTGCTGCATTGCATTGAGAAACTGGTGGACTATACTTGAGATAGAGGCCTGTGACATTCCCACTCTGTCTCTTGTGCATCAGTAAAATGTCCCGGCAGCTAATATTTGCAATGGTACACATACTTTATTTGACACTGGAATATGTTATTCATGATTCCCACAGGGGACTCAGGTGAGGATGGCAGGTGCTCACTATTTGAGCTATAGTATCCCTGTCCACCTTGTAGCAATTTATTATTTCCATTTCATGTAGTCTGTGGTAGTTAAACATGGTCTGAACACCCTACACCTCTATGCTGGCAGCAGCAACAGCAATAGCAGAACCTTGAGTTAGTTGCACATATAAATTTATAATGGCTGCTTGAGCCACTAACATTTTTCAGAATTACCTCATGTCTGTATTCCAGCATGTCTTGAAATTCAAAGCTTAAATGAGCACAAAGTATTTGCACTCATTTTACAAGTTTCTGAATCACTCTGCCATGATTATTAGCATCATTAGCATATCCAGACACTAACCCTTGTGTTGCAGCCCATCACTTAGTGCACTGCTATTTGTTAAATTGCAAACAGCTTGCTCATTGCTGATCATTGCACAGATGCGCTTAGCCTGACATGTCATTCAAGAATCTTGACCAAAGAACAAAAACTGGATGCTATTAACATTCAAAAAAGCATGCAATTTGGAAAGAAAAAGATATCTGATATAGCACAGTATTAATGTAGAAATGAAAGTTATGTTAACTAATATGAGTGCAACAGCTTCAAAGATATTTGAAGGTCACAGTTCTCAAGCTTAGGAACGATAAGAATATATTGCAAATAACTGCACATAACTATGATAGAAAGTGGAATAATGTGTAATAGTATTTCACTACTTTCAAACATAATTAATGTTCCTGACCTGTTTTGTGCATGTGCACATATTGGAGGGGGGGGGGTCTCTCAAATATAGTGAAAGTGGAGATGCTGCATACAATTTCTTGCAGCATGTTACCATCAGCTGTAAGGTTACTGTTCCTAAGGTCATAGGTAGGAACATGGTTATTACACATAACAAAAAAAAAACAGGTAGGTTTCCTGGTTCCTTTCTTCCACGAATTCAGAAAAAGGTACAATTTTCAAAACAGGGCTCAAATTCATTTGATTTAAGTAGCAATATTCTCCACAGAAAAACATTCCACTGCAGAGCTGATGCAGAACATTTGCAAGGAAAAAAGTGACTATCTACATTTTATGATTTTATGTGAGTCAGCTTTAGAGCTGACGCAGAACATTTGCAAGGAAAAAAGTGACATTATCTACATTTTATGATTTTATGTGAGTCAGCTGTAAGTGACACTGGCTTGCAGGCACTTGAGGACTGCTATCTCATCACCAGGGACTGGCATTATGCAGCTCACACAGCCAGCTTCTCATGCTCAAACTCAACTACATGTTTGGACAAGGTGCAGCAGCCATGTGTTGCTAGTTGAACTGCAGCACCTCACCTGAACACAGTAGCCAAGTTCAAGCAAAGTAAATCCAGCATCTAGGTGGAGGGGAAGGTGTAGGAGTGGGTGAGCGTACAGGTTAGGGTTTCAGGCAGTGATCAGTTGGAGGATTTAGTTTTAGGTAGTGGGAGGGGAGTATAGGGTTAGCAGTGATTGGATACTTTAGATTTAGGTAGCAGAAATGTATTTTTAGGTTTAGGGACTGGGAAGTGAGTTCACAGTTTGAGAGTGGGAATACAGATTTAGGGTTAGGGGCAATCAGGGACTTTATGGTGGGGGGACTGCCATGGTTAGGGTTAGCCACTGAATGAAATTTTAGGGTTAGAGATAGGGTTGTATTAGGGCAACGCATTTCAGTGGGACAGGTGGTGGGGAGCTAGATAACTAGGAACTTGGGATAGTGGGATTTAGGGCACATGTCATTTAGAGCAAGTGACAGTGATCAAGTGGGTGGTGAACTATTAACAAATGAGCTCTTGCAATAGACCATTTTTAGCATCTTGTTTCCTTTAAATAAGAAGAAATATCATTTTAGAAAGGGTAAAGATAAATCTATGGAATATAGAGTGGGAAATAAGCAAAAATGTAATGGCTTCCTTTGAGTGTCAGTTATTCAATCACATTTTTTAAAATTTTAGTGCAGAGATGTATGTTAGTAAAAATCCTTATATTGATATAAGGAATCTTGTGGCTATATATTCCACTGACGTTTGGCTTTCTTTTGAGTTATTAAAGGATTATTATTAGATCTATATTGTTCCACATTTAACATGTTGATAAGCAACAATGTATCCTTGTTTCCATTTTTATTGCCAGTGTTATTTGCTCTTAAATATTTTAATTTTGCTATATGTAAGCATGAGGGTAGAAACAAGTAGCTCTTATTTCTCAAAAGTGCAAAAATAATCAAAAGCATTTATAAAAGCATACACAAATGAGACAGATGAATTATATAATGCATATTAATGTCATATAAATGATGCTTTAATAAACAGTGCAAGAAATGTGCCTTGCATCTTTAAGAGATACATAAAATAAGATGTTAAACTCCATAAGACAGTTAAATTCTCAGTGAATTAAATCTGCTAGGCTGCTGGATGTCTTAACACTTGGGAGACTTCCTTTTCAAATTTGGTATCATGCTTGGTGAACTGCAAGCTGATAAAAATCTTTCATAAATAAGTATACATTCAACTCCAAATGTGTTCATTTTCTGCTACGATAAATACAGAATGAGCATGTTGCATTCTGTGTTAAATTTAAGGATGATTTGCTGTAAAGAGTGCAAAATACATTTTCTGGGTTGAGATGCACAATTTTAAGGCAGGGAATGAAACACCCCAGCTGTCATGTTTATGAATTGCTTAAAATGGCTATGAAGAAAGTACTGAATAATCCTCTTGTATTTGAGCAAAACCCCAAATGAAAGCCTGTAATCTCAAAATGTAGTCTATAATCATAAATGTTGAATACATTAACATATCTGTAATATCTGTGCTTCCAAAGCATCATCGAGAAATTATATTTAGCTGGCAACATGAATCAAAATACTTAATTTTTTTCTGAAAATGTATTCATACATCTCATTATTCAATAGTTTTACACCAACTATACTTCTGAACCCTCAGGTGTAGCTTTTGCCATGCAGTGTTTCACAAAAGTAAATGTTTTACTTGAGAAGTGAATCTGTGCAACTAGAACAATGGGAATCACTTAGTATCATCTCTTTTGATTTTGTAGTCAGATTTGATCTTTCTGTTCAAATTTGATCTCATTGGGATGAGACCTTTTATTTATTACAGGTATCCTTTGTTAACTGTTGTTAGTCTAATTACAACAGTGGCATCTTTTTCGGGGAGACTTGAGGTATTAGTTATACTGACTAGGGGATATTTGGCCAGGTACTTGGGAAATTCCCCTATTCATTTAATAATTGCCATGGGATTTTTTTACATACATCTGAGTTACTAGCAACTCAGGCAGACTGGCCCTCAGGTTAACATCTTATCTGAAGGATGGTACTTGGTGTGGATGGAACCCACAGCCTTTTGATGTTCAGGCACTAAAGGCTTGTATGCAATCTGCTGAGCCAATGAAAAATAAATATTCCCATATCTCAATGGTATTGTGATTTATAACAACCAAAAACGCAGAAGACTGAAAAATAAAAAAACTCAGATAATTTCAGACTACAATATTTATATCTACAAAATATCTGAATATGATGCAGGCATTTTCTTTTAGGCATCAGTGTAGCTGGTAGAGATAGAATCGGCAAAGGCATTCAAAATAACATCAGGCAGAGAATGCAGTACAGGGATACAAGCTGTGGGGGACAGGTATAAAGTTAAATACACATAAAATATCAGACCAAATGGACTAATTGATGACTTGAATACACGTAAATGGCAGGGCAAATAGATTAAATTACTATTTGCACTGCTAAGCAAATATAATGTAAAACTGCATAGTGTCTAAAAGATTATTTGCGAGAAAATATGCAATGGCTGTTTTGTGTGTGACCTCTCACCACAGTCCTTAAAAACATTTATCAAATGTATTTCTGTAACAGGATAAAAATGAACTTGTACTAAACAATGAAATCTTGAAGTAAAGTGGTCACAACCCACTTTAATAGAATGAACACTTAGAACTTTCCCATGAATGAATGAATGAGTACAACACAGATGTGCAAAAGAAAATAAAAGCCTGTGCTAATTAATGAAAATATGAGACTTCAGTCACAAACTGTTATTTAACTTACTGTGGAAGGAACAATGTCTTCTTTTTTAAGAATGCAAAGCACACAGTAATCAGCTAGGTGTCAGTACACAGGAAGATTGCATAATTATTGTGAATAAAAAGCAAAACACCAGGACTTGGACACGGCTGTAGAATCCAGTATAAAATTCTTTATTCGACACAAGCGCTTTCGTGGGTAACCCCACTTCTTCAGATGTCTAATACATTTTAAAAACAGCTCTTAGTTTAAATATCCTTTTAAGACACATGACTAAAACCAGTCAATACAATGTTCTGGTGTGAACAAGCAAATTTAAACCAACATCCTACAAGGTACATGCCATTAACTGAACTTAGAAATCTGAATGTATATGTATAAACTTCTAAAAGCCTGTTTATAAAGTATCTAGATTCAAATTTCCATAACATTTCAGTTTACAGTCACAAGCACAAACTATATCTGCACATATTTACATTTTACACTTCTCTCCAAAATACATACAAGCCTTTAACAAGAAGTCAGTAATTTATCATACAAACAACTCCACAGCACATCTTGCCTAAAGCTGAGTAAGCTTTCACTTAGGACATTTCAATTCACAAAGAATATATCTGCACGTTTGCATTTTCTTCTTATGTTCATAATATTTCAGTTTGTACTCACAAGCACAGAATATAACTTCACATATTAACATTTTCCACTTCTGTTCTCCAGAACACATACAAACCTGTAACAGTAAGTCAGTAATTTGTCATACAAATGACTCCACAGCACATCATGCCTAAAAAGCTGCCTAAGCTTTCACTTAGGACATTTCTATCTACAATCACAAACAAAGAATATATCCGCATATTTATATTTTCCTCTGATGTTCTCCAAAACACATACAAACCTATAACATGAAGTCAGTTATTTATCATACAAACAATTTCACAGCACATCTTACCTAAAAAGCAGCCTAGACTTTAACTTAGGATGCAGGGGTATATATTCATTTAATCCATGACCTCTATCAGCCCTTAATCTTACTATCCACTTAGCTTCAAGCTCTTCAGCAATGCTCCATAGATCCCCCTCTCAGGGATCTACGGAACATCACTGAAGAGCTTGAAGCTAAGTGGATAGTAAGATTAAGGGCTGAGGGGGGGATCTACGGAACATCACTGAAGAGCTTGAAGCTAAGTGGATAGTAAGATTAAGGGCTGAACGAGGTAATGGATTAAATGAATATATACCCCTGCATCCTAAGTTAAAGTCTAGGCAGCTTTTTAGGTAAGATGTGCTGTGAAGTCATTTGTATGATAAATTACTAACTTCTTCTTACAGATTTGTATGCGTTCTGGAGAACAGAAGTGGAAAATGTTAATATGTGCAGTTATATTCTGTGCTTGTGATTGCAAACTGAAATGTTATGAACATAAGAAGAAAATGCAAACATGTGCAGATATATTCTTTGTTTGTGAATTGATATGTCCTAAATGAAAGTTTAGTCAGCTTTTTAGGCAAGATGTGTGGAGCTGTTTGTAAAATACTGACTTCTTGTTAAAGGCTTGTATGTGTTTTGGAGAACAGAAGTGTAAAATGTAAATATGTGCAGATATATTCTGTGCTTGCGACTGTAAACTGAAATGTTATGGAAATTTGAATCTAGATGCTTTATAAATAGGCTTTAAGAAGTGTATACATATACATTCAGATTTCTAGTTCAGTTAATGGCATGTATCTTGTAGGATGTTGCTTTAAATTTGCTTGTTCACACCAGAACAATGTAGTGGTTGGTTTTAGTCATGTGTCTTAGGAGGATATTTAAACTAAGAGCTGTTTTTAAAATGTATTAGACATCTGAAGAAGTGGGGTTACCCACGGAAGTGCTTGTGTCGAATAAAGATTCTTATACTGCATTCTACAGCTGTCTCCAAGTACAGGTATTTTGATTTTGATTCTGGATCTGTTTTGTGCAGAACAAGTCAGTTATAAAGTTTTGGTGGCAGTTTTGTGTTTTTGTTACATAATTATTGTAGTGAATGTGTGTGTGTGTGTGTGTGTGTGTGTGTGTGTGTGTGTGTGTGTGTGTGTGTGTGTGTGTGTGCGTGTGTGCGTGTGTGTGTTTGCATGATTTATGAAACATTTGACAAATTGCAGAGATTCAAAAGAGAAGGGTTATGTCAAACTAATATTTCTGCTTTAGCAAATGTCAGTGGCAAAACAGGTAGCACATTTGCCTTTGGTGCTGGAAATTCCAGAATGCTGTGGATTCTGTTCCCACTCCAGGTAGTTGGACTGCTTACACAGTAGCACTGCATGGGGGGGGGGGGGGTACTGTACTCTTGCATGTGTTGTCTTTTGCACAAGATGTTAACTGAGTTCCCATTTGTCTGGGTGGGTGGTAGCTCAGAAGGATGTCAATGATTCCACTATACCTATTAGAAAAGAAGGGTCCTTAATTAAATACAATATCTGCAATAATTGCAATATTTACATATTATACATTATCTAAACATATTTACATACTTTTACACTCATTTTCCATCATTTACATAACTTTATACAAGCATTTCTTTCTCATTATTTCCATTCATTTTTTACTCCCACCTTTTTTCCACAACCAAAATCATTTTTTCAATACCTTTGCCAATATCCATTTCCAATTAAATTTTAACTCATTCAGTCTTTTTATTCAGTATAGTCCATACTATTTAAAACATCCTTGTATATATTTTCTTTACAGATCCAACATAACCCTACTTATATCCTTCATTTGCTTAATAGATTCCAGGATATTATTTTTTACATATGTTTTGCCAATAATTTCTTCACTCTTTTACATTTAAAAAATATGTTTTGTTGTTTCAAATTCACCACAATAATTGCATATTGTTTTTTTCTATTTTTATATATGGCTATTCAGTTTCACTTGCAATTTCATTATTGATAATCTCCATAGAAAATCTTGACATTTTACATATTTCTTACATCACTCTAGTCTCATTTCTATGGCTTTTATTTTGTTATCCTTCCAGCTTTTCCCATGGATAAACACAGTAATAATTATTATGGTTAAATACCATTATTTTCCATCATGTTCTGTGTCACTTATCTTTATTTCCCATAACATAATTTTTTCTTGATAATCTTTTAACTAGACATTCACACATTCATTCCCTCTTTCAAATGTATTCATCATACACCACATTTTCTTGAATTTTTCTTCTATTAGTATGCTTATTAATGGCTTGTTTTCCTTTTTTAAACATGTCAACACTTTATATGGATTCAATGAAGCTGCATAAACAACTGGATTTACCAAACCCAACCTTATTCTTTTTCTTTAGCATATAACACATCTCTTTTCACTGGATCTAATCTGAATCCCCATATAAACGAAAACACAATCAACATTAATTCCTTTTCATATTTTATAGGGACCATAAACATGTTTGATAAATATGCATTTTTTCACAATAATACAGATGGGGGGATTCAATAAAGTCTGCACAATAATTTTGACTGTGTGCGTGTCGTGGTGTGACACGTACACTACCTCGAAAAGTTTTAAATTTAGTAAACTCTGTGTAGTAGTGCGCAGCAGTGTGCACTCATGCTCAAAAATGGAAAATTTCATGGCATGAAACTTATAGCATAAGTAGCTGAATTTTCTGCTAATGAAGTAAATCAACACAGTGGAGCAATTCAGCAACCTGTAAAGCAACCGTGCAGACTCTGTGCTAGTGCTGGGCATGTATTCCAAAACTTTCTGAATATGAGCCATGAAAGGAGTCTACACGGAAACAAAAGCAAGTAAATGCTCTTACATTTGTACAGAACTGCCCTTAACATGTAACACTATGCATATTCTGACCTACTTACACAGGGTAGATGCTGGAAAATCAGTGTAACAATCATAATAATTCCTTTTTAAGTGCCATGACATAAATGCAGCCTACTCTCCCATTCTCTATTTTTGCATCAGATAATAGCCTTATCTCCCCCGCCACACAAACCAAATTACTAGGGGTCATTATTGACAATAATATAAAATTTGACAAACACATAGCCTCATGCAATAACCAAATCAATAAAAAACTAGGTACTCTTTACAGATGTAAAAACTCCCTAACCAGCAAAAGTAAAGTTACCCTAGCTCATACCTATTTTCTCTCTACCTTATTGTTTGCTTCTCCTGTCCTAATTAATTTAAACAAGAACGATTTAAACAAGCTATCAATATGCTACAACAGAGTAGCAAAATTCACCACAGACTCCTCCTACCACACCCATCAATGTTGGGCCCTAAAACAGCTTTCCTGTCTGGAACTCCCTAACACCTTAGCTATAAACCAACTTCTTCTAGCTCATCAAATACTGTACCAACCTTATAAAACTCCAGCCGTACAAGACCTGATCACCCTCTACTCCAATAACTAAGAACTTAGATCTACTAATAAGGCACTAATCACAATCTCCAAAAGCCATTACAGCTCTGGTGACTCTCTGTATTCTAGCAACATTGCCAAGACTTGGAACTCCCTGCCACTACAAATGAGATTACAACATAACAAAACCATTTTCAAAAACAGCTTATTTCCCACCTAAACAACTTCTGGACTTGCAACTGCCTGTCACCTGGCTGACATTTTTTAACTCCTTTCCCCTACCTACTATCCATCCTCTTTAAAACTCCCACAGAGGCACTATATATTATCATATGTTACTTACCAACTGTTGCATACTCCCCACTGCCCCATCTATAACCACTAACTCTCCCCTAGACTAAGTTGAAAAGCTTTCCCTTAAAATGTCAATGCACCTCATATGAGCTTGTCTATATTCTCCTCCTTTTTTAGTTTTTCCTTTCTTGTCTTATCTTCAGTACATCTTCAAGATTATCTCTACTAAACATAATGTATGAACAATCATCATATGTTACTACCTGCTATACTTTTAATTGTATGTCTAAACCAGTATGCTTATATAAATATCTTATGCAATCACGTGTTATTATCTGCTATATTTTTATAACTGAAAGTGTAAACCACAATGCTCATGTAAATGTCTTATTATAGTATGTTAGCAATTGTTCTGGAACTTTTCTCCCTGGGCCTTCACTGAAAACAGACAGCTCTGTTCAGTCGGACCTTCCCGGTAAACAAATGTATAATAATAAATAATAAATACATTTTAGTAAAATATGTATTCCTCTGTTACAACATTGAGCTCCCATGCAGTTTACCTGTCTACACAGTTACTATTATTTATTTATTTATTTGACATTTGTTAACCGGGTTAGTCCATCATGGCTGCAGAGCCCTTTTTTAGTGGAGACCCGAGGAGAAAAGCTCCACAGGTAAACAAATACAAAAACGAAACATCATACAATATTAGCATAAAAGTGTGGATATACACAGGAGAAGCAGAATACAACTTATAACTGAACATGTTAGAATACAGAAGTAATGTTGAGGGTTTAAACAGCCATGGCACATATTAAGTATATAAAATATAATATAAAAAGTTAGATTCTAACAATTATCATCAAAGAGAAACTCAGGGTTGGTAGAATATCATAAAGACCTTAAATAAGTACTTGTGGTAAAGTGTAAGAGCTGAGAAGGGGAAGAGGTGAGGGGGTAGTTTATGTGGGAGTGGGACATATACAGGTCCAGGAATTAGTGAACAAGTCCTTTATAAGTTTTTTGAAGTTAAGGATGTTGCTGTTTGTTCTTAGAGAAAGGGGAAGTCTGTTCCAAGCATTGGCAACAGAGTGGCTGTATACAAGTTTGCCATTACTTTTATTGGGTTTGTAGATGTCTAAGAGGTGTAGGGCTGTGCTGTGTAGGTTGCACTTAGTAGAGTTGGGAGTGATGAGGTCCATGAGGGCAGGACAGGAGGACTGATTTAAGAAATTGTGTGTGAGGTGGAGTTTGTGAAGAAGGAGCTGGTTATGGTGCTCAAGCCATTGTAGGATTTTTAAACTGTGCAGTGGTGAGAGTGAATGGGAAGGTTGGCAGTGAATCTGGCTATCTTGTTGTAGGTGGCTTCAGGTTTGGCTAACAGACTGGACTGAATATTGATTAGAATAGGGACTGAATACAGTAAGGTAGAGAGAAGGAAAGTCTGTGCTAGATAATGGTTGGCATTAATTATGAGATATTGTTTATGTCTGCATAAGAGATCAAGTTTTTGGTGGGTCTTTTTGATGGCTTGCTGAATATCTGTGTCAAACTTTAGTTGGTCATCTATGGTTACACCAAGAAGTTTAGCATGTGATTCTACAAAGATAAGTGTATTGTTAAGAGACGATACTGTGAAGGTATTTACATGTTGCTGTAGAGATTTGTGGAGGAAGAGTATGAGTTTTGTTTTGTTTTTAGACCTGAGAAGTAGTTGATTATTGGTCAGCCATTTTTTGACTGAAAGGAGAGAATCGAGTAAGAATAAGGAGGTGGGGAAGGTTATCAGAGCACAAGATAATAGTGGAGTTGCCTGCGTATTGTATTAGTGAGGAGTTTAGACAGGAAGTGTGTAGGTTATTTGTAAAGATATTAAAAAGGAGAGGTCCAAGGATTGACACTTGAGGGACACCTGTTTGGATTGGGAGGAAGGGGGAGAAGGCAGAAAGCCATTTGATGGATTGGAAGCTGTTGTAGAGGTAACTGGAGAACCATAGTAAAGTAGAAGAGAAGAGGTTAAGGGAAGAATGTTTTGGGAGCAGTAGGGTATGGGAAACAGTGTTGAAGGCTTTAGGTAAGTCAAGGAAGAGGCATGGCACTAGTTTATTATTGCCCCTTGGTTGGGCGATATTCTGTGTGAATGAAATGAGAGCTGTAGAGGTGCTGTGGTGAGGATGGAAACCATGCTGGGTGGGAGTTAACAGGTTGTCTTGTATGATGTGTTTGAGAACCTGGTTATGAATACATTTTTCTAGATTTTTGGATAAGGGGGATAGTATGGCAATAGGTATGTAGTTGGTTGGTTCAGCTGAATTGAAACCTTTGTGGAGTGGTATGACATAGGATTTTTTCCAGATGTCAGGGACTGTGTTCTCTTGAACTGACCTGTTTACTAATATGGAGACTGGATGTACAACAGAGTTAGCTGCAAGATTAAGGAACATAGGAGGTAAGTTGTCAGAAGAGGGGGAGTAGGTTTTCAGTTTGGTAAGAAGACATTTGATGTATACAGTAGGGACATGTTTAAGACAAAACTAGGTGGAATTGGTAGAGGGAAGTGGATAAGAAGGGGAGAGAGAGGAGTTGTCAGGTTTGGTTAACTTTTTTATAGAGTTGATGAAGAAGAAATTAAGATAGGTGGCAGTGTATGTTGGTGAGCTGTTAAGACAGGGGCTGGGGGGGGGGTAGAAGGGTTGCCTGGATGTTAAGAGTTTGTTGATACTATTCCAAAACCAGGATGGAGGCTAGCGTTTTTTGATAGTATTGTTTTTTTTTTGTCCAGATCATCTTGGTTCTTAGTTAGATTTCAAAGTTCTCTATAGGTTTGAAGATGGTGATGGGAGTTTGTTTTTTTTCCAGGTTTTCCAGAACCTGTCTCATTTAAGCATTAGTTTACAGGTGGATTGGGTTAGCCATTGAGCAAAGTTTGTTTTTGTTCTTATTTTTCTAGTGGGGGCTAAGAAGTTTAGGATATTCAGGAAGGTGTTTTTAAATTTGAAGGCAGCCTCATTGAGAGGGATGGCATAGAGAAAGGACCAGTTAATAGAGGAGAAAAGAGTATTGAAGGTATCTCGGCAAAAATTAGAGTGATTATGGGTATCTTTGTATTGGTGAGGTTTTAGCAGATGAGGTGAGTGTTGTAACACATGGATAGGGAGATAATCATTGAGGGAGTCAGGTAGAGTGATGGCATTGTGATACAGATTTGGATTAGAGGTGAGGATCCAGTCAAGGGTAGTGCTGTTATTTGTGTGTTTATAGATATGGATGGGAGAGGTGATGAGTTGAGAGAATCCAAAGAGATTGA
The DNA here is from genome assembly GCF_019279795.1 of Protopterus annectens. Lineage (NCBI taxonomy): Eukaryota > Metazoa > Chordata > Ceratodontiformes > Protopteridae > Protopterus > Protopterus annectens. The sequence continues at coordinate 1,545,726,182 of NC_056733.1, forward strand.
TGCTAGTATTGGGAGAGTAGAACTTAATGGAGTTCCACTCCATATTGACATAATCTAGGTTGATAGTCTCATAAGAGATGTTTTGAGATGCCCGGGACAGAAAGTGTTACAAGGTGGGGATGTTGTTGCCAGGTGGTACATACATGTAGATTCTGGGCTGTCAGCACGGTGAAGATGTAAATGAGGTCAAAACTCATTAGAATTGTTGAATCTCAAAAAAGAGTAATCATGTAGAGATGTTCACTTCATGTAGGTACTTCCACAGTGCTCATGTTGAATGCATGGGAACAGTGAATGCTGACATCAGAGGCATATGTCAGGCTACACTTGCAAATGTGAACATGTAGGGATGTGAAGGGTGAAAGTGCATGTAAGCAATGCACAATTCCCAAGTTCTGTGTCATCCTCATTAGTTGGTTGTTAAAATGTGTGGTGTCTGTCCAGTTTATTTATTTATTTTTTACTTTGCCATTGTTTAAATGATAGTGCACTCAGTGCAACCACGAGAAACAGAGGAATGAATGGCAGGTTTCTCTGGGTTGTTATGTAACTGTTCCTGTGGCAGCACATGTATGCATTAAGACTGAAATACAGATGGTCCTCAGTTCAACTACATGGTGTACAACATTTTCTTCACTTTTTATGGTCCATTTTTGTCGGATATCATGAGAATAGAGGAAATATCAGTTTTGCCTATGCTTACCTTATTTATGCAAAGGTGCACAGAGGTGATGGAGGTACGCAAAGTGCACTAATGAGCAAGCAACAAGTGTATTTAATAGATGCTAGTTATAGCATAAGCAGGCAAATTGAGTGTTAATCAATCAATCCAACAATGTGGAGCTATTCAACAATGTATAAAGTGTCCATGTAGCCTCCATCCTGGTTTTTCCTTTATCCTTCAATAGCACTGGAGTAGAGACAAGAGAATTTTAACTGATAACAATAATAGGAGATGCTGCAGCTATTCTACATCTGTATGTGGCTGAGGCTGAAGCCAGTGCTGCTGGTGCTTCTGACAATAGGTCTAGGCTGAGAAGGAGAAAAGTATTCAGGCACAGGGTAACTTTTCAGGTGCTACATGAGCTGGAGATTGTAGAGCACTATAGGTTGGACAGGGACATATTTCAAGAACTCTGGGAACTCTGCCAGCCTCAACTCAGAGTCAGAGCCAACCAAGGGGAACCCATCCCACTGGAAACTAAGGTGTATGTATCTCTGTACCTTTCAAAGACCTACTGGGGACATGATGGGTGTGTCACAGACATCAGCTTCCAGGATCCTCCACCAATTTCTGGATGCTATGCTCATACATGCCAGTGAAAACATATTTTTCTTATAGTTCTGAGGAGATGGCCAGCAATATAGAATTGCTTTACCATGTAGTGCACTACCCTGAAGTATTGGGTTCCATAGATTGCACTCATGTACACATTTAGGCACCACCTGGTGAGCAGCATAGAATCTACATTAACCACAAGGTATACCACTCCATCAACTGCTAAGTCATGTGTTATGCCCAGGGAATTATACTGAATGTGTATGCTGGCAACCTTGGCAGTTATCATGACTCCCATATCTGGCACACATCAAAGCTGTACTAGATGTTTCCTAGGGGTGACATCTCACATGGTCATTTACTGGGGGATGATGGCTATACCCTGGAACTGTGGCTGATGACATCCATCAGAAGTGCACACACACCCATGGAAAAACACCATAATGAGGCACATGCTCAAACTAGAAACATCATAGAATGTGTGTTTGGGCTTCTGAAGTCACGATTCCACTGCATATATATATATATATCTGATGGAGCCCTGCAGTATAATCTATGCACATATACACAAATAATCACAGTATATGCTATGCTCCACAGTCTGATCCTGCGGGAAGAGCTGCAGCAGGATCAGCAAGGGGAAGGGACACATATCTCCCCACCAATGTCTAGGTCATAACAACCACAGTCAGAGGAGGTCTCAGATCAAGAACCCAGAGCTGTTGTCACTCTAGGCAGATGTAGGCATGCTCAGTATGCCCTTGCTTTAGCTAAGAGACAACACATAGCACATTTGCTGACCACCTAGTGACCTAATACTTTTCTCCTTCTCATATACATATAGAAAATTGATGCCAGACAATGCACACAACCTTTACCTCCCCATGTATTGTCTGTGTACTGCTTTCATCAGACAGAGTCAGCCCTGGACTAAAGGTGTGGCAACTGCTGCATTTGCAAGCTAAGTCCTGAACCTAGAGTATATTATTTAATAATATTATGGCATAACCTTGTATTTCCTAACTTGGTACAGTAAGCAAATAAATGGTGGATTTGTACAGAAAGTACATTAACATGTGACACCAGACACTTATTTTACTTATATTTGTCCATTACTAATTAGTAATTAGCCTTAGGCTTGAAAGATTCACACAGTCATACCTCTAAAGGATTCTGATGTTCCCTGCATGGCCTCAGTTTAGCCCCATACCTTTGTACTAATAAAACATTAAAGCAGAAGTTAAAAAGTGATGATACGAATTGCAGTTTCAGACTTCAGACTTGTTTGTGTCAGAACAGTAACTGAGCTCCCCCCCAAAAGAGGAGTGTACCTTTGTTCCTGCCATAACAGTAACTCAGCTATGCTACCCCCAAAAAACAGTATATACATGTTTGTGCCATCCAACCTGGACTTCATTTGTTGGTACCTGCATATGCTACCATTCCCAGTTAATATCCTTTCACATGTTAAGGTCAATGATATAGAATAGCTTACACACTGCATGTGTTAGAAAGCTGATGAATGATCAAGAAACATAGAAAGGTAATACAGAGCTGTATATTTGTAAGCATAATTATGACATGTTGTTGATCAGTGATTACTCTATGTCCAAATATAGTAAAGATAATTAAATGTACAAATCACAGCTGATGGTTTGATGGCAATGCACATTATGATGCAGCTAGTTGTGTGAAGAATGACTTCATTTCATTGATGCAAAGTGTTTGTGTGGCAAAGAGAACTAAGGCATCCTCCTTTTTTTCCTGAAACTGTATTGGTGTGAGGATCCTGACATATGTAGGAATGTGGGATGTGTACTATCAATTTTTATTGTGCTTTCACGGATTTTGCATATGAGATCCTTAGTTTTAGTATCTTTTCCTCTTTGTCTTTTTTTAATTCCACACCATGTACCAAAAAAATGGTTTGACTAAGTGTATCTTGTTTGTGTGAAGCACAATATTGTGTAAACATGGAAAAAACAGATTGCCTAGAAAACTGACACCCAAAAAAGAAAACAGATGCATTCAATTAATGCTCTTAGCCATTGTGAAAAGCAGGCCTGGAGTACAGATGGGACTGGGGTATAGTAGCAAACATGAGCAATGCGGCTCACATTTGCACACTGCTTCTCTGGACACAAACAGGCCTATCTCATATGTGTGTACACTTTGTTAACCATTGCACAAATCCAATGCTTGTTGTGCTATGGGACTGTATATATGATATTTTATTATTGGTGTTTATTGTCCAGTATTTTGTATGACATAAAACTACATGTGGAAACATTGCAACTAAAGGCCAATATAACTATATGTCATATATTTACAATACATCCATTTCTCCTCCCTCCAAACCACCAAAACAATCACTACAACCTTGGGGTCTCATTGCTTTTTCCACACATATATCAAGCACAATATAAAGTGTTATAAAAATGTTGTGTGCTCACTCAATGACTGGGTCACTTGTTGTTGCTCACTGCCTTGCTCTGCAAAACTCAAATAGCCAAGTATTCTCAATAAAGGCACTTGTATTGTTACACAACTAGGCTTACAAACATCCTACTGCTATTAAGCTACTAGCCGACGATGATACTATAAAGCAATGAACCTATGCGGGCATTCCAACCTCTTGTTTCCAACATGGCCAGTCAATGTGATCTGCTATAAGTTCACCTGTAGTCCTGTCAAAATCAAACTTGTGCCATGGCATGTGTGATAAGTATTGTGTTCTATAGTCTGTGTCCTTTGATCGGTAGAGGTTCTATTCTCCCTGCAGTCAACTGAATGTGTGTGTGTGTGTGTGTGTGTGTGTGTGTGTGTGTGTGTGTGTGTGTGTGTGTGTGTGTGTGTGTGTGCGCGTGTGCATGTGTGTGTCTACATAGAAGAGCAGAAGTATGTATCCCACAGTTACTTCTCCAATGTCATGGGTTGTCAGTTTTTGAGACTTGCACAAGCCTACACAACCACTTCATGGAGGTCTCCCAACCTCCTGTCTCCCGCATGGCTTGCCGATGTCTTCTACTATAAGTTCACCTGCAGTCCTGTCGAAATCAGACTTGTCCCTTGGTGCATGCATTAAATACTGTATTCTGCAGCCTATGTACTTAGCTATGTAGGGGTTTTGTTCTCACTGCAATCAAGTGGATGTGCGTATTTATCAACAGAGAGGATTAGAAGTATGTATCCCACAATTACTTTTCCAATTGCATGGCTTGCCAGTTTTTTGAGACTTGCACAAGCCTCCAAAACAAATTTATACAGGCCTCCCAACATCTTTTCTCCCACATGGCCTACCGCTGTCATCTACTGTAAGTTCACCTGCAGTCCTGGTAAAATCAGACTAGTGCTGTGGCATGTGAGTTAAGTACTGTGTTCTGTAGTGTGTGTACTTAGATAGGTAGTGGTTCTATTCTCACTGCAGTAAATTGGGGGAGTTGGTGTGTGTGAGCTGTTGCTGGACCCATCCTGTGGGACACTGTTATCTTGCCCTGGACAAACACACCTCTGTCATTACAATGTTATACAGTAAGCAAAAGAAGCTTCTGTCTACAAATACAAAAGTGAGAATCCAGAAATGGATAACTACCTTCCTCAACCTAAACAAGCAAATAAGACAACTTGTGCAATCTCTCACCCCAATCCTTATTTTCTCTTTTTTTCTATTCCCTACAGCACACCAGGGTAGGCCTGGTGCACGGGATCCACCTGCCCCCAATCCACTGGCTATGGCACCAAGGCCCAACAAATCTGAAATGCAAATTGGTAGCACCCCTTGTGCTCCATCCTGAATTACATGGGCCAGCCCTCAGGTACATCTTACATGGAGGGCAGGTCTGTGGTTCCCTCTGGGAGCAATGGCAGTGGGGCTGATTTTGTCACCCGAGAAGAACTGCCAGGGATGGTGCATAGGATTGTGTCTCACATTGTGGGCACATGCCTATGCCAGATGGAAATACTGTTCTCCATCATTGTACTGAATAACACAAGGAGGCACAGATATCAGACACCGCAGCCATTGGTGCAGTGAGGTGACAGTGATGACAGTGCAGTGGGTGAGGACTTGATTCTCACTGTCACCCAGCTTGACATCCATGGGTTTGCTAGGTCCACACCTTTACCCCAACCATGGTGTTCACCCACCTCTTGTGTTCTTTGCCATCCCTGTGTCTTGTCTTGTATGTTCTGTCTGTCAACAATTGCTTCCTCACATTGCCACATTAAATGCCTCAGACATGCCTATGTCCCTTCTCCAACATTCCTCTCTCCAAAAAATGGTACCTGTCCCACAAAAATGTTCCATACATAGCTCTTCATGATGCAAATATGTATACTTGATACACTTGATTTGGTCCAGTTGGCTACACAACCTAATTATGTTGTTATCACCTCTCTCTCTGGAGGTGACAGTCCAAATTCAGCTAATCATATGTACATAGGATCAGTTTTTCAGAGTACATTCTCAGTATACATCATATATTCACAATACATTCATGTGCTGTCCACCCACCTCAAGTAATACAACCCTGAGGGCTCAGTACTTTTTACACACATATATTAACCACACTACAAAGTATAGAATATAATGTTGCTCCTTCATGGAGAAGGACAGCCAGTGGTACTGACAATGTTGCTCTGCTAAACCCAAACATCCAAATATGCTCAATAAGGGTACTTGTGCTTTTACACAGCTAGACATTTACACACATAGAACACACTCTACAGTAACGTTACTGGAGTCATATGAACCTATGAATATATGTGCCTATGCAAACATCACAACCTGTTGTCCCCCCACATGGCCTGCTGATGTTATATACCATAAGATCACCTGCAGCAATGTAAAAGTCAGACTTGTGCTCTGGCACTTGTGTAAAGTACTGAGTTCTATAATATGTATACTTAGGTAGGGGTTATGTTCTAACTGCATTTAACTGTGTGTGTGTGTGTGTGTGTGTGTGTGTGTGTGTGTGTGTGTGTGTGTGTGTGTGTGTGTGTGTGTGTGTGTGTGTGTGTGCATGTGTGTGTCTACATAGAAGAGCAGAAGTATGTATCCCACAGTTACTTCTCCAATGTCATGGGTTGTCAGTTTTTGAGACTTGCACAAGCCTACACAACCACTTCATGGAGGTCTCCCAACCTCCTGTCTCCCGCATGGCTTGCCGATGTCTTCTACTATAAGTTCACCTGCAGTCCTGTCGAAATCAGACTTGTCCCTTGGTGCATGCATTAAATACTGTATTCTGCAGCCTATGTACTTAGCTATGTAGGGGTTTTGTTCTCACTGCAATCAAGTGGATGTGATTTATCAACAGAGAGGATTAGAAGTATGTATCCCACAATTACTTTTCCAATTGCATGGCTTGCCAGTTTTTTGAGACTTGCACAAGCCTCCAAAACAAATTTATACAGGCCTCCCAACATCTTTTCTCCCACATGGCCTACCGCTGTCATCTACTGTAAGTTCACCTGCAGTCCTGGTAAAATCAGACTAGTGCTGTGGCATGTGAGTTAAGTACTGTGTTCTGTAGTGTGTGTACTTAGATAGGTAGTGGTTCTATTCTCACTGCAGTAAATTGGGGAGTTGGTGTGTGTGAGCTGTTGCTGGACCCATCCTGTGGGACACTGTTATCTTGCCCTGGACAAACACACCTCTGTCATTACAATGTTATACAGTAAGCAAAAGAAGCTTCTGTCTACAAATACAAAAGTGAGAATCCAGAAATGGATAACTACCTTCCTCAACCTAAACAAGCAAATAAGACAACTTGTGCAATCTCTCACCCCAATCCTTATTTTCTCTTTTTTTCTATTCCCTACAGCACACCAGGGTAGGCCTGGTGCACGGGATCCACCTGCCCCCAATCCACTGGCTATGGCACCAAGGCCCAACAAATCTGAAATGCAAATTGGTAGCACCCTTGTGCTCCATCCTGAATTACATGGGCCAGCCCTCAGGTACATCTTACATGGAGGGCAGGTCTGTGGTTCCCTCTGGGAGCAATGGCAGTGGGGCTGATTTTGTCACCCGAGAAGAACTGCCAGGGATGGTGCATAGGATTGTGTCTCACATTGTGGGCACATGCCTATGCCAGATGGAAATACTGTTCTCCATCATTGTACTGAATAACACAAGGAGGCACAGATATCAGACACCGCAGCCATTGGTGCAGTGAGGTGACAGTGATGACAGTGCAGTGGGTGAGGACTTGATTCTCACTGTCACCCAGCTTGACATCCATGGGTTTGCTAGGTCCACACCTTTACCCCAACCATGGTGTTCACCCACCTCTTGTGTTCTTTGCCATCCCTGTGTCTTGTCTTGTATGTTCTGTCTGTCAACAATTGCTTCCTCACATTGCCACATTAAATGCCTCAGACATGCCTATGTCCCTTCTCCAACATTCCTCTCTCCAAAAAATGGTACCTGTCCCACAAAAATGTTCCATACATAGCTCTTCATGATGCAAATATGTATACTTGATACACTTGATTTGGTCCAGTTGGCTACACAACCTAATTATGTTGTTATCACCTCTCTCTCTGGAGGTGACAGTCCAAATTCAGCTAATCATATGTACATAGGATCAGTTTTTCAGAGTACATTCTCAGTATACATCATATATTCACAATAAATTCATGTGCTGTCCACCCACCTCAAGTAATACAACCCTGAGGGCTCAGTACTTTTACACACATATATTAACCACACTACAAAGTATAGAATATAATGTTGCTCCCTCATGGAGAAGGACAGCCAGTGGTACTGACAATGTTGCTCTGCTAAACCCAAACATCCAAATATGCTCAATAAGGGTACTTGTGCTTTTACACAGCTAGACATTTACACATAGAACACACTCTACAGTAACGCTTACTGGAGTCATGAACCTATGAATATATGTGCCTATGCAAACATCACAACCTGTTGTCCCCCCACATGTCCTGCTGATGTTATATACCATAAGATCACCTGCAGCAATGAAAAAGTCAGACTTGTGCTCTGGCACTTGTGTAAAGTACTGAGTTCTATAATATGTATACTTAGGTAGGGGTTATGTTCTAACTGCATTTAACTGTGTGTGTGTGTGTGTGTGTGTGTGTGTGTGTGTGTGTGTGTGTGTGTGTGTGTGTGTGTGTGTGTGTGTGTGTGTGTGTGTGTGTGTGTGTGTGTGTGTGTGTGTGTGTGTGTGTGTGTGTGTGTGTGTGTGTCTACTCAGCAGAGTAGATGTACTATCCTACAGTTAGTTTTCCAAAAGCTGGACTTTCACTTTTAGATTTCTGAAGTAGCTAAAGAATGCCTCCTTATCATCTTTAGCTAGAGATGCTACTTTAGGTTTGTACGTAAGGTTAGAGGACCTTTCAAGATAGCTAATTTCCTTGTTAAATCTGTAGAGGGTGTCTTTCCTCTGCTGGGTCAGTTCCTTCTTGTTCTTAGACATTAATTTCTTCCACTTGTTGTGAAACCTATGTATTCTTGATAGCCACCAGGGTGACTTGTTTTCTGTGAGGAACTTGTTTTGATCCATTCACGTTCAGCCAACCCTGTACATTTGTATAGCTGTTTATACAGGCCATTTGTGTAAACCTCTATATAGCAGTCATTGTTGACAGTAGTAGCAGGGGGTTTGCAACTCATTATGGCATTGGATAGGAGCCTATAGTTTGCTTTGGCTGAATGATTCATCCTTTCTGTTTTTGACGGGTGTCGGGTATGATTTTGAATGTGAATCAGACTGAACTGAGATCTGATCTGACCAGGGGGTACAACACCCAGGGGTTAGTGCACAGAACCATTATGTTGGTCAGTACTAAGTGTAGGACACTGAAGCCTATTATGGTGTTGTAGAATGTTACACAGCATGTGTATTAACAAATTCCATGAACCCGAGAGTGAGTGTGTTTGTGTACATATATGACTCAAAATCAATGGAAGGAGTATTGAAATTACATATGTCCAAGGTATTTGGCTGTGTAGTGAGTTATTCAATTAAGTCCACGTAGGCAGAGTGGTCCTCATGGTTCATTGTGGCGGACCTGTAACTATCAATGATATGGAAGGGGGGTTTTACATACAGTTAGTTGGACTTGGAGTAGCACTACAAAGTCATACTCTTTGACCAGTCTTGCAATGTATTTATCTTTAATGAAGATGTATGCACCTCTGCCTTTGGTTCTTTCATGCTTGTTTTGATGTTTGAATGTGTGGAAGGCATTGTGCCACTGAACGGCCAGGGTGCCCTCTGCAGTCTCGGCCCATGTCTGTGTGACTGCACAGACATGGGCATCTTCCAAGGTAAGAAGTTCTTCCAATGAGTGCAGTTTCGCATTTACACTCTTTGCATTAAGCAGCATAACCTTCAGTTTGTCTGTAGTGGATTCTTTTATGTTGGAACTTTAGGTATTCTCATATTGCCTAAAATGTCCACTATGGGGGAAGTAAACACCTGCATATAATACAGTGAGGTACATTTCCAGTCATTCACTGCAACATAGACTATGACAAAGTCATAATGGTACTTGTTGTTGATAGACTTGAGTGCATGCGTGATCTGATGTACCCTGGCACCTGACACCTGACAGGCAGCTGCAACCTACTCCTTGTCCAGTCTGGTGAGGAGGACATCTGTGTGTCTCTCTATGGAGTCAGTTATATGCAAGACATTTGGTGTTGAGGGGTTTTGCCTGAAGGACTTATTGACTGAGACACTGGTGTGTCTATTGTTATGTATAGTGGATTCTGTTGGGTCTGCACTGTGTGCAGTAGGTTTGTGCTTGGAAGGTTTCTGATATCTAGTTAGGTCTTTAGTGAGTACCTCAACATATGTGTGTTTATGTGTTGCAAGCTTATATGCAAAAGGTGAATTGTGTGTGCTGACAACATGTTTGATATCTAGTTTGTTGTTATGTGAGAGAATTGATTTCAAATCCATAATATAGATACAGCTCTCACATAACAACAAACTAGATATCAAGCATGTTGTTATGTGAGAAAATTGATTCCAAATCCATAATATAGATACAGCTTTCACATGTTGTATTAGCTTGTTTTAGCAATTGGATATCAGCATACAATTGCTTGTTGTCTCAGGATGCCCATGTAAATCAGGCTGCCTGGAGAAATGGTGGCAAAATGTCCATCCGTTATGGAGTGTATATACTGTAGTAACTAGTGGGGAGTGGGATAAATGGAGCCGGTTTTGGTGTAAGACTAACAAAATGTGTCTATTCTCTGGAGTGATAGAGTTAGAAAAATATGTCAATGTTGAACAATGCACAACTATGTTTCTCGCAGGGCAGCAGTGCAAGCGCTGAGTAGCTACAGTAAACTGAGTACAAACCCCGCAAAACACAACACTGGAATACAAGCAAAGTTAAACTATTTTAAACAAGTAAAAAAAGGGAAAGGCCAACAGAGAGCCTTATTCCAGTAATCTCCAAATCAGAGGGGCTCTTGGCTGCACAGTTCTGTCACAAGGGTGCAGGGGGCTTCTTAATGTAAGAGGGCTGGTTTTAGTGCTACAATTATACCAAACAGTATAGATTCAGCAGGCCTCAATCAATCTTATGCTATAAAATGCAGAAGTAGTAAAAATCATCCAAAGTGCGAAAATCACAATCACAATAGAAGAACAAACTATTTAAATAAAGCAGCAATTTAGCAGAATACTCCAACTGGAGCATACACAACAAACCTTGTGGAACACAAGTGCTTAAACCAGAACTAAGACACTTTCAGAATAACAGGCACAATAAGCCTTCTACCAGCAATTCCCAGTCCAGAAGTGTGTAGGCTATCATCTCCTGCCACAAGAGTCTAGACCACAAACCTTCCTAATGTAAAATAACTGGTTTGGAGGCCATTAAACAAATAACAAAGAGACTTAGAACAACAACCACAATAAACATTCAGCCAGCAATTCCCAGCTCAAAAGGGCTGAGGGTACCCTCTTTTCCCACCAGAGGGTAGACTACAAACCTTCTTAATGTAAGACAACTGGCCTGAAGTCCAAGTGATTAAACCAAAAGTAATAGGCTTAGAATAACAGAATGTAATGCAATATCAGAAAGATGACAGTGACATGTCTTTACATCTACCAACATGCATCATTTCATGGTTAGTAGACCTGTGTTATCTTGATGAGAAAACCTTGTGGTCTGTCCAGCTGCTGCATGTGTTTCGTGAGATTCATGAAAAAGACAGGATTGTACTGTATTACTGTTCTGAAGTGTCTGACTACAGTGATGTCATACAATCCTGAGATCTGAATGTGATGGCATGCCTTATGATGTGCACCATATGTATATAATGGAAAACATTAAAGAGAAAGATTATACATTAATTGCAGTTCCTGACTTCACAACCCTTACAAGAGAATATACTAGAAGGTACTGTCATTACAATGCTATCCACTGTATAATTTGGCAAGGCAAATATAACTGACAGGTGCAATTATCAGTTCAACAACACAAATGCAAATATTCTATGCACTAATGTAGCTATGCATCCTGTACATGGCTACATTAGAGCCTAGTATATCTGCATTTGTGTTGTTGAACTAATAACACAAATGCAGATATTCTAGGCACTAATGTAGCTATGCATCCTGTGCATTAAACACAAAGCTTTTATATCCCTGAATCCAAAAGAGAGAAAACAGGGATATGACAGAGTTATCATCACTTGAACATGGTGCTGGGAGGGGGGCAGGAGGTCTAGGCTGACAAAAAAGGTTGGTGAGTGTGTGTGAAGGAGAAAGAGAAGCAGGCAGGCTCTGTGTGTGTGTGTGTGTGTGTGTGTGTGTGTGTGTGTGTGTGTGTGTGTGTGTGTGTGTGTGTGTGTGTGTGTGTGTGTGTGTGTGTGTGTGTGTGTGTGTGTGTTTGTGTCTGTAGAGGTCCTCCTTCTAAAAGTGGTGTGTGAGTATCAATGGCAGCTGGTGACTTCAAATCAAAAGAGGGCTGCAGCAGACAGTTGAATGGGTGTGGCCAATGGGAAAAGGGGTGATCAACTAGAAATGGGTGGAGCTAGGCTGAAAATCACAAAAACTGGGACATTAATTAAATATGCTGCCCTGGGTGCCAAACCATCATTATGAGAGTACAATCAAGACAAAATGAAGTGTAGAAGAAAAAAAATATTCCAATGCATTGCCTACATGACAGCTTACTTAATATTTAGATGGAAACAAAAAGTTTGTAATGCATGAAAAAATAAATTACTTTTTAAATACATTACTGGAATGCTAGTCAAAATCAAGTATACAAAAACAAGAAGCACTCAACTCAAACTACTTCTCCTTGCACTGCAGTTCTAATTATAATTTATATTCAGCTTTATCAAAGTACCAAGTAACATGATGAAAGTAGCAATCTCTGTGATACCCCAACTTGTAAAAATGTTTCTTATCCAAAAAAGACCTGCTGCCTGATAACAACTATCTACTTGTTTCAATGGGAAAACATGATCAAAGTAAAATTGAACAGCAAACAGGAAACAAGCTCAAGATAAATTGCTTAAAGGATACTTTAAAAACTTATAACAGGTTCACAGTTGCTAGGTATCTCCACCAAAGAGGACATTCTCAAGACTGCAGCATCCACTCCCTTTAAAAGTACAACACAGGACAGTAATGCATCTACATACTGTGGCAGTAGAACCCACAGCCTTCTGCATCAAAAGCAAGTACACTACCTGTTGTAATATTAACAATGCAAGCAGACTCAGCATAAGCAGCACTAAACTTCTCTTCCCCTGAAATTCTTAGCTGCTTGTAAAATCCACTCAACTGTATCTCTGAACTTTTCAGCACATGAGCACAAGAAATCTGGAAAAAGCCAAAATGTATTGGGGGGGCAAAAGCACAAAAACTAGGGACGCATTTTAAACATTGCTTGTATAATCTTGGAATGTTGCTAGAATAAAAGGCTGTACTACTGCCATGCATTTCACTGCCAAGCCTTGAACCCATACCTTGAACCCTTGAACATACCACTATGACAAATCAGCTGTTTCTTGAAAGATATGAAGTCTGAAACTTAAATGGCTATCATTTAGTGAATTCAGTTCTCACTATAGCTCTCAACCTCTTAGCACAAAACACCTGGATAAAGTCAATAATGGGGGAATACAGCCCACAAAAATATTCAGTGAATTCAGTTCTCACCATAGCTCTCAACCTCTTAGCACAAAAAACCTGAGCAAAGCCAATAATGGGGGAATACAGCCCCAAAAATCGGGACACATTTCAAATACTGATCTTGTAAACTTAGACAATTCCTAGAATAAAAGGTTTTGTGCTACCATGTACTTTCTGAATATGAAGTCTGAAATTCAAATGTCTGTCATTATTTAGTGAATTCAAAATCCAGAAAACCACAGATTTTATGAGAACAGAACAGAAAAAAAATATGAAGCAAAAATCTGAACACTTTTCACAAGTGATGGTGGGTAGGGAATTCAGCCTCTTCCAACCTACACCCAAGTTACAGGGTTTGAGAGTACTCTCTAGCCACCAGTTAAGTTCACACACAAACACACACACACACACACACACACACACACACACACACACACACACACACACACACACACACACACACACACACACACACCAAAAGCTCTGTTTGAAATCCTGCCTAACCTAACACCCACCTTCGTCCTATTTGGAGTCCATCTGAAATCCTGCTGCAATCAATAACTGCAAAGTCCCAGCAGCTCCAATATGCCCTGTTTCCTAGTCCCAGCTCCTGCAAATGCATTCAAAGTCCCCACACCAAGCACACATGCACTGAATCCAGCCTGCAGTTCCGAGCACGCACAGACTGCAGATGTTGCAATCCAGTCCCTTGTGATCACATAGACTTCTGGGGCATCTGTAGACTGATGCCTTCTTTCCTAATCTGGACTGGTTAAACATCAGTCTTTATTCAAGTTCTGAGCAGTAGCCTGGATTTAGTTTTTTTTTTCTGTTTTACAGCTGGGGGCTGCAGTCCTTAGCCCAATAGCATGAGCCACCACTGGTGAGAGCCTGCATGAACACAGCCAAGCTCAGTGCCAGCTCTATGTCTTGGTATGTTTGACAGGTGTTAGCTATGCATGGTAGATATGTCAGTTCATCGTTGCTGCCCCTGACCACAAGAACCGGTGCTGCCAGAAGTTGCAGTGGTACCCTCCACACCCAAGGTCAGATGGAGTGTTGCTTCATGAGTGTGACTAATGTGTTGGAGGTGCTCTCTTCATAGGAATGCCCAGGACCCTGACCCCATTACCTGCAAAGTCTGGATGTGAACAGCACACTCCCGGATGGGCCAGCATAAGTCCTGTCACTATGGGACCTTGATCAGGAACAGTCACATTGGCTCTCAGCAGATGTTGTGGCTGACCTATGGCCATGAGGACATAGCTATCTCCCAGCAGAAGTTCCACTACAGACACTGCTCATTCCATGACTGCTCGTTCCATCACAGCTACCTCTCAGTCCAACACAGGCACCCCTCATTCCAATGTGGCATTCAACTGATCCAGGGAATTGGCAACACAGTGGAGTCTGTAACACATGTCAGATTGTGCTACACCCACAACCCTGAGCATTTTTCTGGAGCACCTTTCTGAACATGCCTGTATGTTCACGATGGCCCTAAACATACATTGCATGACATGGGAAGAGACACCTGCAGCAGACTGAAGAAGGATAGCAGGCCCCCTCTGAGCACCCCTATCAATGTCAACTCACCAGACTCAACAGGCACTGAAGCTGCAGTAGCCAAACTTTCCTGCTCAATGTCATTGCCCACCACCTGTCCTACATCTGTGGTCTTAGTGGACTGGGTAGGCATAGGCCTACTGGCAGTGTCTTTTGAAAAAGAAAGGGGTGACTGTATGTCAACCTCTGTGTCAGATTCAACCTCTACACCCCCTGACTGTGCTTCAATTTAACCACCATCATCATTAGTGTCTGATGAGACACTGACGACCATGAGAACACAGTTCCCATGTCACTCAATGTATGTTTAGGGCCGTCATGGAGTCAGAGGGCCCACACTTCCACTATCATGATCACCTGTGATAAAAAGGGAGAAACACAGGCATGCATTAATACCTACATTACTATGGTGCAATATATGCTAAACAACTAACAGTGCTACCACTATTACATACAGTACAGCAATATACACAACAAGTCTAAAATGACACATTAGCTGTCCAGAAATTAATCTGCAGTACTGAAATAACTTGATTTGGCTTACCTCCTGTAAGAGGCCTACATTGCTGGATTCCTGATGGTCCTGAAATAAGATAAGTAAGAGGTAAGGCAAACATCATCACATTTAACAGTAAGACAGAATGTACTACATGTACTCCTCTGAATCAGCATTGATGTGTTACTTTAACAAGAACTTGGCTGACAACTTCAAACTGAGCTTATTACTGTACTAATATTCAACCCCCTCCCACCAAGAAAACACATGTGATGGAGAAGTAACTTGTATTTCAATTGCTTTACTATAGAACAGTATTGAACTGATCATATAACAAAGCCTAACTGGAAGCTATTGCTGGGAATGAGAAGGAGGTGCACCCTTATCAACGACATATTGTGGGCCACTCTGCTGTGAGTTGTCCAGTTGCAGAAGACTCACCAGGAATTCCTCATTGGGGGTGAGAGATGGTTCTGCAACAGGCCCACCCTGGTTACCCTTTGGTCTCGGGCAACAGCAGCTGCACACCTCTGTACAGATGTGAGAATGTCAGTGGCTCTGTTGTGCACCTGCTCATAAGTACGACCATGGCTGTCCACAGCATGTATGATAGCAATGATTTGCTGTGATACCCTCAGCTTCTCTGGCATATTGGGATGACATCTTCCAAGAAGAGAAGCTCCATGTTGATGGAGCATGTCTACTATGATTGTGTTTTCTGCCTCACTGACCTGCATGTCAATGTTATGTTTGATCCTAAAAAGCAACGGAATGATAATACATGTAGCTATCACAAAACTACCAAGTAACTGTTACCAGATAAAACAGCTAAGATAGGCAGTCAGTAGTACCCACTGGAGAAACATAGCACATACAACATTTGTGAAATACTAAACAAGCAGGATGCAAAACAAGGACAGTAACAAAGGCAACATATCTTTGTACATGCCATAGCAGTAACTCAACTGTGCCACCCCCCCAAAAGAACAGTCTGTTCTAGTTTGTGACATAACAGTAACCTTTCTTTGCTCCCCCCACCCACAAAAGAACAGTCACATGAACCATTTTTCTAATAAAACACATTTGAAATGCTAAACATGCATTCAAAGGACCTCTTCCTGAAACAATTTACATATGTATCACACAGCTTAATATTTTCATGTATTGCCAGTCATTTGTACCTCTGAAATGGCTTGTCAAACATGGCCATGCCATCACTCTACTTCTAACTAATGCATACAGATAACAGTGTAAAAGGCTTTGCTTCATGTTATTCATTAATATATTCTAGCACATGCATTATGTAGTAACAAAACAACAGCATACTCTTCTGTAAAGAAAGCAAGGACAATATTTTGCTTTGCTGAACATTAGCAAGTATCCTCACCACCTGTTTGGCTAGCTACACATTTGCCATTTTATAATGGAGTAGATTATTAATTGATTACATCTATCTAGGCTCTTTTTCAGAGATGCTAATTACAGCATAAACAACTGATATTGCATGTTAATCAACCAATCTGATGGAGCTATTCAAGAAGTTATAAAGCAACATCCACATCCCACCCCCACCCCCCAGTAAGGAAACCTCCTTAAAAAAACTTCTCCAAAGCCAACTTCATGCTACTGAAGTCAGAAATGACAAACTTCATGACACCCATGCAGACGGGATCTGAAAGTTTGACTGCAGAATCCTACACTAAGGCACTGTACGAGCACATCCACTCATGCATGAATCGTGCCATCCCAAATAGAACCAAGATGTTCTTCTCCAAAAAAGGAAGCCAATCTGGTGGTCCCTTGCTATAAACAAACTATACAACAGAAGGAAGAAACTGTTGCAGAAAAGAGGAAAATCCCAGGATGAAAAAAACTCCCTCACCAGCCTCAGTAAGAAGCTGAGATCCCTCATAAAATCCTCAAAAGCTAGTTACGAAAATAAAATTGCCAAAGATTCCAAAGACAACCACAAGGCATTCTATAATTATGTCAAGAATCTAAATGTCAATGCTCAGATCTGCTCTGAGCTACAACAGAATGGCATTAAATATACTGATCCCAAGGGTATTGCCAATATCCTGGCAGATCGATTTAGTGCCAAGTTCACCCCCTCTCACCCCCTAAAGGGCCCATCTCAATACCAAAAGATTGTCAAATTCCGGTAATCACGGCCACACAGGTAGAAACCACACTTTCCAAAGCTAAGAATACAGCATCCATGGGACCAGATGACATCCCAGGCTGTGTACTACATGAACTACAAAATGAACTGGCACCTCACCTAAGTGTCATGTTTAATCATAGCCTCGCCTCAGGCTTTGTGCCCACTGAGTGGTGCAAAGCTACAGTTATCCCACTCCACAAGGGCAGATCCGCCATGGATCCCGGGAACTACCGTCCCATCAGTCTGACAAGCCTGATCTGTAAGGGCATGGAACGCATTATCATGGAACTTATACACAAAGACATTGGCAACCTTCAAACACTTGACCCCACCCAGTTTGGGCTTGTCAAGAGCCGATCTTGTCTCCTGAATCTGATTGACTTCTTCAAATCAGTCTCCAGAGCTGTGGACAAGGGTAAGGCAGTCCACACAGCCTATCTGGACCTTGCCAAGACCTTCAGCACCAGCCCCCACACTGGAATCATAGACAAACTTACTAAGCTGGGCATAAATCCCTATGTCACTCGATGGGTTGCCAACTGGCTTACTGACAGAACCCAGACTGTAAAAGTAGCCGACTCCAAATCCAGCTCCAGACAAGTGACAAGTAGAGTAACTCAGGGTTCAGTCCTGGGACCACTCTTGTTTGGCATCTACTTCTCTGAAGTACAGGCCAACACTAAGGGACTCTGGCTATCAAAGTTCACAGATGACTGCAAACTGGGAGCCATTACCGAATCCCCAAATTATATGGATATTCTACAAAAGGGCCTTACAGAAACAGATGCCTGGTGCCAGAGCCATGGGCTCAAGCTTAATGCCAAGAAATGTATAGTTATCCCCTTTGGAAAAAAACATGTACCCATGAATTACCACATAGGTGGCAGTACACTAAACATCGAAAGTGTGATTAGAGACTTAGGGACACAGGTAGACAGTGGTCTCACTTTTGATAACCACATCGCAACAACAGTCAGGAAATCCTTCTATGTGGCACACCTCCTCACTAAGGGATTTTCATCCAGAAAAAAGGAGGTCATTGTCCCACTGTACTCATCCCTCATTAGACCCATTATAGAGTATAATGCCCCGTTTGGTATGTACCTCACAAGACATCTGCAAAAGCTGAAAATGCCACAGAAATACCTCACTAAAAGAATCACAGGCCTAAAGCAGATGCCATATGCTGACCATCTAAAAAAACTCCAGCTATACTCTGTGGCATATCATCTATGCAGAGGCGATCTCTGCTTAACATACAAGGCCATGTCAAACCCTGAGCTGTTGGACATGCTCCATTTAAAGAAATCCCAATCCCTCAGAGCCACACGCTCCAGGGATCTAAACCTTGTCATCACAATGAACAAAACATGCTTGAGGGATAGGTTCCTGACCAGAGAATCCCCATACTCTGGAATAGACTGCCCGTATATGTCAAGCAGAGCGCCTCATTGGCCCTCTTCAAAGGGAACCTTGATGATTGGATGGGAAATAGGAAATTCACCCCGGGGATCATGTAAGTGACCCTGCTAGATAGGGGTCCAGAGAAGTAAACAGTGTGGGAACAAATATCCAGGGAATTGTTATGGCTAGGCTTGTATAGGCCCTAGGGCCGATAGCCTAGTACCAACCTATGAACCTATGAACCATTCAGATTCCATGCTGTTTTTTCCTGCGGATTTCAAAAGTAGTGGAGTACAGGCACAGAAGGTCTACACAAATAGAATGTTAGGAGTTGCTGCTGCTGTTTAGCTCCATCTGTATGTGCTACAGGCTGCAGGCAATGCTGCTGCTGCTGCCAATAGGCCTAGGCCAAAACAAAGAAGAATTTTCAGGCCACATTTAACTTATCACAACATACATGACATGGACATTGTAGAGTGCTACAGGGTGGACAGGGACACAATACAGGAATGCTGTGACCTCTGCTGCCCTCAACTCAAAACCACAGCCTTTACCTCCCCATGAACCTATGAATCTATATATTAGCTGTGTACTGCTTGCATCACAGTTAGCCTTGAGCTAACACTGTGTGAACTGCTGCATTTTACAAGGTAAGTCCTGAACATGTACAGTATTGTATAATAATATTATGACATTTACTTGTATTTCATCAACTGGTACAGTAAGCAACTTCAAGGTGGGAGATTTGTACATAAATTAATGTTACATGTGACAGCGGAGAGCTATTTGACTTGTATGTGTCCATTAGCAAGTAGTAGGCCACAGGCCTCAAAGAATCACACATTGATACCTCCCCAAAGTAATGATTATCACTGTATACCCTCAGTTTAGCACCATACATTTGAAATGGGAAATCATAACAGAGAAGTTCAAAAGAAAAGAGATACATAGTAGTTTTTAGCTTCACCACCCTCACAAGATCAAACCAGCAGGATGCAAAACAAGGAGAGCAGCAAGAACAACATAACCTTGTTTGTACCATAACAGTAGCTCAGCCTGGCTCCACCCCCTTGAAAGAACATTACACCCTTGCATGTTCCATGACAGGAACCCACCTTTGCTCCCTACTCCCAAAACAACAGTCTATGTTTGTTTGTGGAATCCATCCTTCCATTAATTTGATGGCAACTACATATCATATTTTCTCCACTGAATATCCTCACACATTTTAAGGTAAATGATATAGACAAGCTTACACACTGCATGCCACTGAGTACTAGTCAGATAACTGACAAATGACCAAGAAAGACAGAAAGGTAAGACACAGCTGTATATTTGCAAGGAATAATCATAGCAGGTTGTGTATTCAGTAAGTGCAATACATCCAAATATATTAAATATAATACATTTACAAATAACAGGTCATGCCTTGATATCAGTGTGCATTCAGTTGCACTTGGTTATGTGAGGAATTAGATCATGTATTTGCTATAAAGATGTTTGTGGGGCAAAGATGGATAAGTCCCCCCTCCTGTTTTGTAACAGTGCATTGCAGTGAGAGTTGGGATCCAGACCTATGTAGTCATATCTCATATGTTCTAACAGTTTCTTCTCTGTATGTCATAGATTGATTTTCCACATTTTAACTAATTCTCCACATTTTATACTTTTTTCCTTTTTGTTTTTGGGAGGTCCACTGTTTGCTCGATGCACCGCTTAGCACAAATGGCTTTGGCTATGTGCATTTTGTTTGCTCATCAAGTGGCACTGTACAAACCAGATGAAGGGGCAATCCAGGTAGCAGATAAGACCCAGACAACCAGAAATACACACTGGACCCATTCAGTTAACACTATTGGCCATCATGCAAACACATTTCCCAGCAGTGTGGTGCGCACTCTCATGCAATGTATTTGTGCAATGGTAAGTGCTGTGCAACACTTTCAAATGTTGCAAATCCAGAAAGTGGGCACTCCCAGTAAATCCAATACCTGCAGTTGGTGGGAAAACATCATATTGGTCTTGACCTGTGATAGGCAAGGTTGGTATTCCTGAAGAGTGTTTGAGATTCTGTGCTTAAAGATGGGGTGTCCAGGAGTCCAAAGTGTATCTTAGACTCCTATTGAATGAACATGGGCCTAGGCTGTTGCAGAGGGAATATCATGGCTCAGATTACAAGTCAGAGGTATGAGATAGTCTGTCCCAGGATCTAACCAGTGCTACTGGTATCCCCCGCACTGGTGCTGAACAAAGTAGGAACCACCACACAGACCTCAGAATGAGGAAGAGAAATGTAGGACTGGAGTCACTCCACAGATGTGTAAGTATCACTTACAGAGACTACTTGTCAGAGTTAAAAGCTGGATATAGTCAGGATTGGTATGCTCAATGGTGCTTGGTTGTGTTCTGTTTTTTCCATAGCCATCACAAACCAGGAACTGAATGTGTATCCCCATGCTGCTAGATTGGCACAGATGAAAAATGCATGTGGTAGGTATGCATCCCAACATTGGGTATATTTAAGCATTAAAAGTTACAATGCATTTATTTATTACTTATACATTTACATCAAATTGAGCATTAATTTCTTAACGGTAATAGGGAAGTATGCATGCATTACTCTGGAGGACAAAACAGCAGTTCATTATTACAAAGTAGTCATAGGTTCTGCCTTCAAAATCCATGCTTCCCAAATATATAATACTGTTAAGATTTCATCAGTATTGCAATGTAACATCAGAGCTGTAAAGCAGTGTCACCACTGGCTTGCTGTAGACTGTAATCAGTATGTTTGCACCATGCATATGTACAATATATGCACACATCAAGTATTGCCTCCAGCAATCTATAGTACACGGTGCCTCTGTTAGGAGTTGTGTAGTCTTAATAGTAAACAAAGGTATTTGTTAGGAGTTTGAAGTGTTAAAAGTAAGGGTAACAAAATAGAGTCAAATAATTGTATCAATGCTTTGTATGTCACATATGAAGTTACTAATGTTCTGTCTTTTTTCTCACACCAACCCTTCTCTCTATCTCTGTCTTTTTTGTGTTTATTATTTTCTTTTGTGTGTGTGTGTTTATTTTGTTTTTCCTACAGCACAGTGGGGTAAGACTGTCCCACTGGATCCATTGGCTCCCATTCCATTGGCTACAGCACCACTGCCCAGCACGTCTGGTGCAGAACCTGGTAGCACCACCTCTGCCAACACTGCACTACCCAGCCCCCAGGTAGTTCTGCCCTGGAGGATAGGCCTGTGGCTTCCTCAGGAAGCAGTGGTGGACGGAGGGAGATTATCACTCATGACAAACTGCTAGGGATAGTGCATAAGATTGTGCACTTCACTGTTGGTGCCCTCCTACACAGGATGGAGCCACTGCTCTCCATTGTAGCATTAAATAGCATAAGGATATGGAGACATCAGATACTGCAGTCATTGGCGCAATGAGGTGACAGTGATGACAGTTCACTGTGTGTGTCAGCCAACTTTATGTCCATGTGTTCGCGATGTCCCCGCCCCCACCACAACCATGGTTTTCACCCACCTCATGTGTCCTTCACTGTCCCTGTCTCACTGCCCAACTTACCACATCCAGAAATTCCTGGGTCTATATTAGTACATTGACAGCTTAGATTGTCGAATCTGTAATGATCGATACTTAAGCGTCAAACTTGCAAAATCTCAAATGGTCACTTCAGAAAATTCTTTCCTCGAGAAAGAATTCACTTGGCCGTTATCGGGGATTGCACTTTCAGCAAAGTGGAGCAATCACGGAGTTGGTATATTTAGTTAAGGGGGTGTGGGGGGCACAGCCCCCCACATCAGGGGGTGGGGGGGCAAAGCCCCCCAGTTTATTTAGTTTGAAAAGTTAATTTTGTTCCCGGACGGCCTACTGAATTCTTTCCCGAGGAAAGAATTTGCTTAAATGGCCATTCGCGATTTTGCAAGTCTGACACTTAGGTGTCGATCATTACAGATTTGACAACCTAAGCTGTCGATGAACTAATATAGACCCAAAATTACTACAGCCCTTCCCCAACATTCCTCTCTCTCTCTCTCTCTCTCTCTCTCTCTCAAAAAATGCTAATGAAGTATATTCACATCTACAGAACCAGTAAAAATAAAACTGAATCCATCTATACCTCTCCATAAGGTTCCACAATATTCACTGAGACAGAGCAGGGAATCAAACCAGTAATTCAGTTTTTGATACAACAAGGGATAATAGTGATAGCTAAAAGTCCTTGTAATACTCCTATTCTCCATTTAAAGAAGACAGGAAAGATACTATAGGTTTGTGCAAGATTTGAGAACTGTAAACAATGCAGTATTACCAACTTTTCCTGTGGTTCCAAATCCAACAACAGTACTGAGTTGCATACCTCCTACAGCAAATTATTTTAGTGTGATAGATCTGTGTTCTGCATTCTTTTCTATACCTATCCTCTGTCTCTTGTCTTTCACTAGACCTATGAAAAGCCTTTGATATAGTCTCACACTAAAAGCTTCTAACAAAACTAGCTGACCTTAACTTCTCAACTTCCACTCTCAACTGGTTCTCTAGCTACGTTACCAACAGGCTTCATTCTGTCAGATGTCTCACCTCCTATGCCCCTTTCCTCCCCATCCAAACAGGAGTCCTCCAGAGCTCTGTTCTTGGGCCATTACTATTCATCATATTTACTAATAAACTTTACATTTTGTCTTGTCACTCCTCTCTTATACAATATGCAGATTCTCTACCTTAATCTCCTCCTTGGACAATCTCGCTCATCTTCACACACTTACCTAAAACTTTTTCCTTTCTGTTGAAAATTGGTTTTCAGAAAACCAGCTAATGCTCAGCCCCCCCCCCCCAAAAAAAAAAAAATAAAACTTCTTTTCCTTACAAATTTGTCTTTTATCACAAAACTACCTTTACCATCTCATCACTCAATAACACTGTTATTAAAGCTCCTTGGTACTATCATAGACAATAAGTTAAAATGTAACTTACACAGTCAGCACTGTATGAAAAAGACTAACCAAAAATTAGCTCTGCTCTACAGGAACAAATAATTCCCTCACTACAGAATCCAAACTCTCACTGGTATATACATACCTTCTGCCCAATCTCCTTTATGCCTCTCTGATACTTACAAACCTACAAGCCACTCTAACTTCCAAACTTGAACAAACTTATAACAAAATTGCTAGATTTGCCTCAAACTAACCTTACACCTCTCAGCACTGCTTTTCACTAAAAAACCTACAGTAGTTAGAATTCCCTCAACAACTCTTCTACTATCACTCTGTCCTCTACAGACCCACTATCTGTCTCACTCTCTTTTCTAGTATCTTTTTACACAACAACACACCCTCCAAAGCTCTGACAACATCTCTTGGATGTATAGAAGACAAAAAAAACTACTGGAAAATGTCTCTATACGTGCTCAGTATCTCTAGCCTGAACAAACTCCCTTACAATGTAAGAGCTACTACACACACAAATAATTTCAAAAAAGCATTAAATGATACCCTCTCAAATTCATGGATCTGTTCCTGCCATGACTCTGCATAACCCCCCTCCTATTCCTGCCTCCTTCCCTCCTTTCCGGCCTTTTACCTTGTCAATACCTCTACTAACTCTCCCCCCTAACTCCTAAGCTATCTTACTCCCCATCTTATGCTTCTTATATTTAACAATATTCTATATCTGCCTCCATAACTATAAAATTGTATCAATTGATGTTTCCTGTAAACTTTCTTTTTTCTGACATGATATTGTTTTAGCCGGCTTATTATCAAAATGTTGAAATTCATTTGGTCTAACGTTCATATGATCAACCCATATGGTTGACACAGGAATATTAAGTAGTTCATTTGGTCGACAGGAAGTGCATGCAAATTACCTGTTGACATTATGTTGCAAACAGGGCAAGGATTTTCCCTTGTCTGCACTGTTGTGCAATCTCGGAGTTGTAATATATAAGTAGCAGGGGGTGTGGCGGCGCAGGGGGGGTGCAGTCCCCCATAAAAAAACACTAATGTTAATTTGCAGGTGTGTTTTCACCATTTAAATTTAGATATTTTTTTTTCGGTATTTTGAATATTCGGTGTAATGACTTTTGACGTTATGAACGTCTACCATGTGAATTTCAACATTTTGATAGTAAACCATTTCTGTAAACTTCCTTTTTCTCTGATATGATGTTATTTTAGCCTTCTAAAATGTTTCCCCTACTTAGTATCTTTTTTTGCCAATACAACTAATTTATGCCACAATTTATGTCTCAAATTTTATGTTTCATTCTATGTTTTCTGATAATGTTTGTAATGCTCTGTAGTTTTTCTCCTTGGATCTCTGCTGAAAATGGGCACTGGCTTAGTCAGACCAACACAGTTAACAAATGACAAATAAATAAATAAATATATAAATATCCACCCTGAAAGTCAGTTTCTGTTTTCTTTTACTTATAAGTTACAGTAGTATAGATGGACATGGTTGCCACAAGGATACACTGAATCTCCTTTGTTATTTTCTCAAATTCTAAAAAAAGATTTGGAAAATGTGACATTTCCAGGTGGGTCAACATTAGTGCAATGTGTAGCTGATTTACTAATAACATCAAATTATTTTCAGCAGTGTCAGTAGATATCCTACGTCTTTTAATAATTCTTGCAGAAAAAGGACACAAGGTGTCAAGGGAAAAATTACAGCTATGGTCACCATAGGTACATTATCTTGGTCATCTGATTCTCAGGATAGCAGGCAGATATTACCATCTTGTACTGAGTCAATAGCTAAAGTCCCACATCCAGCTATTCAGTGGTAGCTTACATCTTTCTTACGTATGACAGGATATTGCAGACAGTGGAATTCTAACTGTGCAGATATTGCTAAACCTTTGATAAATCTTTTAAAACAGGAATGCTTGGGCAGAAACATGGGGACAACTATTGTCCCAATAGCTTATTATACTACAGCACTTGATTCTGTTGCAAAGGGATTTCCACCATGTTTAAGGGAGGTGGCTGCTGATCCCATTCTAGTCAATCTTGCTCAATCACTGGTGCTCGGACATAATCTTATGGTAGACGGCCCTCATTCTGTATCATATGTCTTAAAGTAAAAACTCAACTTCTCTCAACTGCACATCTAACTAAATATGAACTTAGACTTCTTTCTGTTCCATCTATTTCTCTCATACACTGTCCTGTTCTAAATCCTGCATCTTTGTTACCTACTGCCGAGGATGTCGAAAAGCATGATTTTGTGTGTGTGTGCGTGTGTGTGTGTGTGTGTGTGTGTGTGTGTGTGTGTGTGTGTGTGTGTGTGTGTGTGTGTGACTAATTATCTGCTTTCTTCTAGGAAAGATTAAAGAACACCCTATACCCACCAATGAACTGGACATATTTATGGATAGCTCCTGTGGAAGAGATCAAAATGGAAATCTGGTTTCAGCAATATCTGCGCCAATAATGATGTTTTGCTTCAACAAATACTAGAAGGTGTGCATTCTGCCCAAGTAGCTAAGTTGCTGGTTCTACAGGGCTTGTGAGCTAGCCAAACACAAAGTTGCCAATGTCTACACCGATAGTCATTATCACTTTTGGTGTAGTACATGATTTTGGGCAACTTTGGAAATACAAAGGAGTTTTAACTTCAGCAAGAAGTCAGGTTAAAAATTCTTTCTTTGTAAATGATCTTTTTAATTTCTCTTTTGTTACCTAAAGAATTAGCAGTAGTTAAATGTAATGCCCATCAAAAGGGTGCAGATATTGTTTCAAAGGGAAATAATTTGGAAGATCAAACTGCTAAGCAAATTGTAGAAGGACTTTGTATAAAATTTCATTTGATATTATTGCAAGAATCTAAAAGTGATGATGTGTTTGATTTTAAGAGAGTATCAGCTTTTCAAGCTGAAGCATCACAAGGAGAAGTTCAGAGGTGGCTTAAAGACGGATGCAGTAAATCCAACAATGGGTTATGGTGACATCTGGATCGACGACTGGTGGTGTCTGCCTCCTTGCTACCTTCCCTGGTAAGAGCATATCATTTCCCAGCCCATGCAGGTAAGACAGTTTTATTTAATCAAATTACCCAAAGTTAGTATGCTCCTTATGCTCATAGGTTCATAGGTTCATAGGTAGGTACTAGGCTATCGGCCCTAGGGCCCATACAAGCCTAGCCAAGAAATGTACCCTGGCTTTCACCACCCAAGAAATGTATTTTCCTGTGCCCCTGTTGAGCAGAACCACAAAAGTGATCCCCGGGGTGAATTTCCCATTTTCCATCCAATCATCAAGATTTTTCTTGAAGAGTGCTAATGACATAGATAGATAGTCTGTTCCAGAGTATGGGAAGTCTCTGGGACAGGAATCTATCCCTCCAGCATGTTCTGTTTATTGTGGTGACAAGGTTTAGGTCCTTAGAGCATGTAGCTCAGAGGGATTGGGATTTCTTTAAGTGGAGCATACCCAACAGCTCTGGGTTTGCATGTTAGGCAGAGATCGCCCCTGAGTAGGTGATATGCGATGGAGGAAAGCTGTAGTTTTTTGAGATGGTCTGCATAGGGCATCTGTTTGAGACCAGTAATCCTCTTTGTGAGGTATTTCTGTGGTCTTTCCAATTGTTGTAGATGTCTTGTGAGGTACATACCAAAAGGGGCGTTGTACTCTCTAATGGGTCTAATGAGTGATGAGTAGAGGGGAACAATAACCTCTTGTTTTCTGGATGAGAATCCTTTTGTGATGAGATGAGCCATGTAGAAGGATTTCCTGACCACTGTGGCGATGTGATTATCAAAGGAGAGACTACTGTCCACCTGTGTCCCAAGGTCTCTTATCACATTTTTGGCATTAAGTAGACTACCAGCTATGTGGTAGTTCATGGATACAGAGTTTTTACCAAAGGGGATGACAATACACTTTTTGGCATTGAGCTTCAGGCCATGGCTTTGACACCAGGTATCTGTCTCAGTGAGGCCCTTTTGTAGTTTGTCTACATCATTAGGAGTTTCGATTATGGCTCCTAGTTTGCAGTCATCTGCAAACTTTGTTAGCCAAAGACCTTCTGTGTTGGCCTGCACTTTAGAGAAGTAGATACCAAACAGGAGAGGACCCAGGACTGAACTCTGTGGTACTCCACTTCTCACTGGTCTGATGTCGGATTTGGAATCCGCTACTTTCACAATGTGGGTTCTGCCCATGAGCCAGTTGGCAACCCATCTTGTGACATAGGGATTTATACCTAGTTCAGTGAGCTTTTCTATAATTCCAGAGTGGAGGATTATGTGAAAAGCCTTGGTGAGAGCTAGATAAGCTGTGTGAACCATTTTACCCTCATCTATGGCTTTGGTGACTGCTTCAAAGAAGTCAATCAGGTTTAGGAGACATGATCTGCCTTTTACAAATGCAAACTGGGTAGGGTCCAGAGTTTGGAGATTACCAATGTCTTTGTTTATGAGTTCCACAATGATATGTTCCATGGCCTTGCAGACCAGGCTCGTCAGCCTAAAGGGGCGGTAGTTCCCGGGGTCCATCGTGGCTCCCCCTTTGTGGAGTGGGATAACCGTCGTGGTGCTCCATTCAGTGGGTACAAAGCCTGAGGTGAGGCAATGATTGAACATGGTACTTAGGTAGGGTGCCAGTTCATTCTGTAGTTTGTGTAGAATGCAGCCTGGGATATTGTCAGGTCCCATGGATGCTGTGTTCTTGGCTTTGGAGAGTGTGTTTTTTACCTGTGCAGCCGTGATTATAGGAACTTTGCATTCTTCTGGTATAGAGATGGGCCCTCTAGGGGGTGAGTGGGGGGTAAAGTTAGCACTGAACCTATCTGCTAGGATGTTGGCAATATCAGTTGGTTCTGTATATTTAGTGCCATTGTGCTTTAACTAAAGAGCAGATCTATGTGTTCCCATTTAGATTCTTGACATAGCTATAGAATGCTTTGTGGTTGTCTTTAGAGTCAGTGGCAATTTTGTTTTCGTAACTAGCTTTGGAGGATTTTATGAGGGATCTCAGCTTCTTACTGAGGTTGACCAGGGAGTTCCTCCAGTCATGGGATTTTACTCTTTTTTGCAAAAGTTTCTTTCTTCTGTTGTAGAGTTTGTTTATGGCAGAGGACCACCAGATTGGTTTCCTTTTTTTGGAGGATAACATATTGGTTCTATTAGGGATAGCATGATCCATGCACTTGTGTAAGTGCTTATAAAGTGCATTTGTGTAGGATTCGGCAGTCATACCTCTATTGTCCGTCTGCATGGGTGTCATGATGTTTGCCACTTCTGTCTTAAGAAGTGTGAAGTTGGCTTTGGAGAAGTTTTTTACGATGGTTTCCCTAATTGGGGCCGAGGGTGGGATGTGGATGTCTAGGCTGATTAGCTTGTGGTTGGATCTGACCAACAAGGAATTGACCTCTGGTGTGGAACACCAGTTTCCCATGTTGGTAATGACCAGGTCTAGGATATTACTGCCCCTGGTGGGGATGTGAATAAGTTTATCCAAGGCATTGGAATTTATGAATTCTAGAAAACGTTGAGCAAAAGAGCTGGTACATGAGTTGTTTTCCCAGTTAATGGTGGGGGTAGTTGAAATCGCCCATTATTAGTGTGTTGGGTTGTACCCTAATACTTTCCAGTGTATCAAGAAATGAGGAGTGTGAGTCCTGCGGCATGGTGGGGGGTCTGTAGCAAGCTACAATTTGGATTGCAGTCTTGCCCAGAGTTAGTTGCACTTGGATAATCTCGGATGCATTATGCTGTGCAACTAGCCTGGAGGTGTGATATCCTTAATGAATATAGACACGCCTCCGCCTTTAGTGATTCTTTCTGGGTTAGGTGGCCGAAAGGTGCGATATGAATTGAAGCCTGGTAATGCAGGGGTGCTCTCTGGAGCTTTGAACCAGGTCTCTGTCACTGCACAGATGTCAGTGTTCTCCATTTTAAGGAGTGCCTGGAGTGATTGCATTTTGAGGTTTAGACCTCTAGCATTGAGTAGCATTACCCTCCGATTTTGCTTGCTTGTACCTGTTACATTGGTGAATTTGTCATTTGAACCTTGCTTAAAAAGGTACTATAGGGGTGGCAAGAGCTTAGCCAGTATCCGGAATCCTAAGGGTGACAGGTGCAGGCCATCTCTGGCAAAGCATCGTGGACTGTCGATCATGTCGTCCCAGGCAGACAAATACTGGATCCCCTTAGAATGACACCAGAAGCTTAGCCAATTGTTGAAGTCAATCATTTTGTCCTTGTACTGTGGTATCATTCTGGGTGATGGCAGGATGCTACTCGGGGTTAGGGTCATGTCTCCTCTTTGATACTTCAGTATGTTAATAATTATTGTACAGTATGCCTAGAACATAATGTTAGCAAATGTGCAAACATTATGGCTGCATGCTTACCTCCAGCATGGGGACCTTTTGTAAATGTGCAGCTGGACATTGTCCAGATGCGAAAGGGTCATCATTTATAATTTATATCAGTGGTGGTTTGCATGTTTTCTGTATGGGTCTAAGCTTACCCATGTCATAAGGCAGATTCTGTAACAGTTGTTAATAAAATTTGTATTTGAATTTCTACCTAGATTTGGAGTATCTTGTACTATTAGTAGTGATCAGGGAACTCATTTTAACAGCTCCCTGATTAGCGAGTTATGCAAGATATTTAATTCTAAGTTTGAGTCTTCATTGTCACAACTATCCACAGTCATCTGGATTGGTAAAGAGGGTTAATAGGACCCTTTAAAATAAGATTTTGAAGATTTGTGTTGAGACAAACTGTAAATGGCCAGAGGCACTCCCCTTATCATTGAGTATGAGGAGTACAGTAAATACTACAAGGAGACTGAGTCCATGTGAGATATTAATGGGGAGAGTCATGGCTCTTCCAGCTACTCCCTGTGTCAAATGGCAAATTTACTCTAATGAATGATGCTATATTGCCTTACTGCACAAAACATATACATTTCTTGCAGCAATACCACAAAACTGTACAAAACGCTCTTCATCAACCTCCTGACCAGCCCTGTCACCAAGTGCAGTCTGGTCATTGGGTTTATGTTAAAACTTTCCAGAAAAAGAACTGTAAGTCCAAAGTGGATAGGTGCTTTCCAGGTACTTCTCACAACTTTTACTGCCATCTGCTGTGCAGGGCTATCAATATGGATACATTCTTCACAATGTAAGAAGACTTGTCGTGTGGGGGCCCCTAGACAAATTATCTTTGTCAGAGAAGAAAGATCGAAGTACAAAGGGCAAACCATTTGCCACAGTGAAGGATTAAAGAGAAAATCAACTCAGATTACAATCCATGATGAATCCAGTAACAACAAGTAATGTTACGCTGTTTTTGTTGCTGTTTCCATTTATAAACTGGTCAAGAGAAAATAGTTTTCTGTTGGTTCTTTGACAGTAAGCTGCAGACTTAAATATGATTAACTGTTGGGTGTGTCTGCATATACCGCATCATTCTAAGGCAGGCATTCCCATGATTACAATCCCTGTATCCCAAGTGATATTTAAAATGGAACTTAGTGACATTAATCTAACTGGTGTAATGTGACTGACTTTTCAAAGGTTGTGGATCTTGAGCTTGCAACCACAAATTGTGGAGACACATGTTATGTCAGAAATGGAACTGTACCAGTGGGAACTGACAAATTCAATGACACTAGACATGAAAGTGTGTCAAACTCTTCACACATAAAAAACTATGACTGGGTGCATGGCATGAGCATGATAGAGGATTGTTACTACATTTGTGATGATCGTATCTACCCCTGGTTGCCAACAAACTCGTCTGGATGTTGTTTTGTGGGTTATGTTACTCCTGCTATTCAACATTTCAAGAACCCTCCATCAGGCAGACTGAGAAATAAATGAGCAATTCACTGGGCAGAGAAAGTATTTTTAGTCTTTACTCCTGGGTATGGAGTACAAATGACAATGCTTGAAATCACTATGGTTGGTCAAATTCTTCAGGGGGGTATCTAACCATACTTCACATCACATCAGTATGACAAATTGAAAAATGACTGAAGTTTAAAAAATGGTATTATAAAATCGGCTGGCAGTTAATATAATGCTAGCTGCCAAAGGGGAGACATGTGCCCTCATAGGAAGTCATTTTTATATTAGTGAATATCATGAAGAACAGGAAACATTAGCCATTTTCATAGAGCAGAGGCCAAAGACCTGGACAGCGCATCTAAACAGTGGACACTTTTTGGATGGTCAGGCAGTGCATTTAGTAACCTGGGACATAGTATTTTACAATATATCATTACAATAACTGGTATTATTTTAGTTGTTTTAACATTTTCTGTTCTAAAGGCTTTAATTACAAAATGTTTAGCCTCACTTGCACATGCAATGCCACTTATAAAAGTATCTGTTAATAAACTTAAGGTAAAAGAAAATTTAATTACTGCAGATGATGAATAATATGACGCTGAAGCATATTTTACCTAGTTAAAAAGGATTAAAATATAATTGTGTGTATTGTGTGACACTTATAGTGTCAAATGGGGAGGACAGTTACAGAAAAAATATTATGTCTCATGATTGTTCTTCTATAAATATAT